>NW_027132887.1:0-5109 GCF_026122565.2 Emydura macquarii macquarii | reverse complement strand
AACTTGCAGGCAGTCAAAGGGCAAGGCCGCAGACTTTGCAGAAAGCTCCCCTGCTGCTGGAAACCGGCCAGAGGAGGCTCAGCCCAAAGCGACGTTTTCTCTGGACACTGGTGATTTTCAGAGGTGCAAAGCTAGGCTAAATTTGGGCCGATTTTTTAGGGACGGCAAAAGTTAATTCACCACAGCGCTGCCCCGTCCCACTCACTCATACCTCGGAGCTCCAGCTGCCCAGTGACTTTTGCTTTAGGGTCCTGTAGGGTCTCATGTTCCACGTAACACAGATACTCTGCCCCGTCGTCCTCGGACACCAAGGGAGTGAAGCAGAGCTCGGACTTCACACTGTAGGATTTCCTGTCTGGTGCGGCTGTGGGGTCTGGGGTGACAATCTTGTGGGTGTCCGAGTTGTCTAATGGCATGAATCCCGGCTCTCCTCTTCCCCTTCGGTGCCAGGTCACTGTCAGCTCCTTGGGGTAGAACCTCCATATTTGGCAGCTCAGGGTAACCTGCTCCCCAGCGGCCAGGACCTGTGGCCGGGAGATCTCACACAGAACTGGAGGCTGTGGAACTAGAATATGTGGAAATTGCATGTCAGTTATCTCACCTGGAGATCTGACACACTCCCCGTAGTCACCATCTGGTCTGACCTGACCCCGTGACCCCAGCAGCCTGTGCCAGGCTCTCCTGAATGGCTCCTGTCATACACAGAGGCTCAGGGGTGTGGCTGTTACCCAGGAGAGGGGCCAGGAGTGGGTGTGGGGCCACAACTGCGCTGCTGGTGTGTTCAGTCAGTGTGTTGAGGTCACAGCCCCTCTGCCTGCAGGCGTTACACAAACCCACTTTCCTGCACACGCGAACAAGCCAGACTGCTCCAGTCACCAGCAACGTGGCAGCAGACAGTCAAAGGAGCTCACGTGGAACCATAGCTGACCCCTGCATGGAGTCATCCGCAGTGCTGGGACCTTTAGAGTCACAGCACAGACCTCAGTCGTTTGGGCTAACAGAGTAGCTGATAGCAGCAGTAGGCTATTATCCTCTGTGTGGATCAGGCACAAGAGAGAGATGAGACACACAGCGTGCCAGTGAGCTTCACAGTGTCTGGTGGGGAGTGTTGTCTAGTGGTTGTCGAACCTTCTGCCCATGTCTCCCAACGCCTGACCCCTCTGACCCTGTCTCATAGCCGTGTCCTGACCCAGCCTGTCTTTGCTGCCTCTATCCCCCCACCCATCTCTTTCCTCACCCCTCTGCATTCCAGCCCAGCTGCGCTCTCCTGCTCCATGCCGCCAGGGTGCCAGCTGGGGGGGCGGGAGCATTGAAAGCACAGGAGAGACAGTCTCCCCACTCTCACTTCCTGTGTCCAGGGGGCGTGCAGAGCAAGCCCAGCGCAGCCCTGGCCCAGAGCACGCTCCGAGAGCTCCGCGATGCTGGAGACTCTCAGCACAGACGGACTGTGCGGAGATCTTAGCTGCCAGACTCTCATATGCTTCTTCTGAGCACGTGCAGCTGATGATTTTCAGAGGTGCAAAGCCAGGCTAAATTTGGGCCGGGTTTCATAGGGACAGCGAAAGCTAATTCTGACCCCTATCGATCCTCCCCCCAAATTTCAAGTCCCTATTACAAAGCACAGAGATGTACGAAGGTTAAAGTCATTCTGGGGTGTATTAACAAACATGGGAGGTAATTGTCCCCAGTGGCTTCCCCGTACTCCCAGCTGGGACCAGGCACTGGGGTGCAGCCCACAGGGAGCCGGGGAGCCTCAGCTCCCCTCAGAGCCCCTGAGGTCGGGAGAAGAGCTCCTGGCGAGGACGCGCTCCACCGACCCAAGGAGGGTAGCGTGGACATCAGGCACTGCAGTGATTACAGCAGTGGCTGTAAATCGACCTGTATCAGGTTGACATATTTTTTAAGTGTAGACAAGACCTTAATCTGCAGCAGGGGAGATTGACGTTAGACATCAGGAAAAACTTTCTAACTCTCGGGGTAAATAAGGTTTCGAATAGACCTAATTACTTGGACTAGGCTTAATTACGGGGTTTGTAGGTGCAGTCACATGACCCTCATTCAGTGATCTCTGCTGTGGGCACAGGAGCTTGCATGGGAGAGAAGCAGCCAGCAGCAGCGGCTCTGTGGCCAGGGAGATCCGGGCTCAGCTGGGAGCGTGTGCTGGCACGTGGCGGCGGAGAGGTGCAGAGTTTCACCTACTCAGCCTGCACACAGGACCAGCACGACTGATGATACCAGGGCTACTGACTCCAGACCCAGAGCGGGACGTCTGCAGTCCCTGTGTGTGAGACGTTATCTACCAGTTGTGGCAAGGTCTGCAGTGTCTGTGCCGTGATCCTATCAGGCCATTTCAGTATTGAAATACATCCAACTCTGGCAGGGGGAGGGGATTGCACATTTCGTAACTTGTCAGCTGAGCTCATGACACCCAGCCAGGGGCTCCCTGCAGCTCCCCATTCCCCCCACAAGCTCCCTGGTATGTCCTTCCCACCCCTCTATTTCAGGGACTCCCTGCAACTCCCCCCAATGGCAGGGGTTCGGTGTGATCACCCCATGCCCTCTATTCTCCCTTCCCCCATTCCAGGGTCTCTGTGTGCCCCCCAATTGCCTCCATGTCCCCGCCCCCTGCTCCTCCTCTTTACTGAGGCTCCTCCCCTCTCCATGGCCATGCCCCCACTCCTCTTTCACCTGCAGCCACACTCCCAGCAAGGCCGAAGCTGGAGCTGGCCCAAGCCGCCCAAGGAGCCCTGGCCACTGTGGGGAGCCCCGGACCCTCCACCTGCTCAGAGCAGTGGACCCAAGAGCAGCCCCAGCCCTTGTTCCCCTCCCCCAGAGCATGCCGCCCAGGGCAGGTGGAGGGTCCTGGGCTCCCCGGGCAACTCATACCAAAGCCCAACTGATGCTTCCCAGGACCACACTAGCTTTTTTCTCGGCCACATCTCACTGACCCCTTTCCTCCCATGTTACCCCCCCACACACACACTCACCATTGCCTCCTGTCTCTCCCGATGCATCTCCCTTTTGGGCGGTGTCCGGCACTGTCTCTGCTGCTGCCTCCCCGGTCCCGCCTGCAGCGAAATTGGGGGCAGCGCCTCCCCCCTGCTCCCCAGCCAGCCCAGCCGATGCTTTGTCCCCTGCGCCATATCCTGCCATCCCAGGCCCAGGCAGGCCTGCCTTGGTGTTGGCTGAGCTGTCCCCGTTCGGTCCAGAGGCCCCTGTACCTGGAGCAGCAGCGACGGCTTCTCCCCCTTCATGGGACTCGCACACATTGGATCCAGCAGAATCTGAGCAGCCTAGAAACAAACCGAATGGGAGGGTGAGTCACCGAGGGGGCCCTGCGGGGTCAGTTCCCTCGGCAGATCCGGAGCCTCCAGGTTACCTTGAGCCTGGCAGAGCCACAGGTTGCCCCAGCCCTGCCTGGGAGTGAAGGGTTAATTCAGGCTGCTCAGAGCCTCTGACCAGCTCATCAGTCTGGTCTCCTGATATTTCGGCCCAGCCCCTCCCCGGTGTTCAGGCTGCTAACGTCCATTGCAGCCACTGAGCTGGTTATAGGCCAGTGTCTCGTTCCGGGGGAGGAGGGGCTGACTGATAATACTGGAACCATGGGGGTGGTTGTGACAAAGTGGAGATATTCTTGGGGTTTTCTCTGAGTGCTGGGTGTGTGCCTCAGTTTCCCCATGTGTTACTCATGTATTGCGGTGATGGGACCTGGGAGTGTGATCATTGGGGGGGTTGGGCATCACACAGCCACACATACCCAGACCTGGCCAGGACCCCCTGCCCTGGCCCAACCAGCTGCAACAGGTTGTGGCAGGCGGAGACCAGGACCAGTGGCCAACTTGCCTGGGAAGGAGACAAAGGACGGGGGAGAGGCCAGGGGCCGGCTCTGGGGAGGGGGTCACGGGCTGCCTGGTTGGAAGGGCTGGGCCCATGGGGGTGGGTTGGGGAGCAGAGCCCAAGGATGGGGCTCTGGGGCTCCTCAGGTGGTTGCTGCTGAAACTTCTAAGTAAGCTGCTAACAAAGTCTGTCTACGGCTGCGCTGTGATCCTGAGAGCTAATAACCCTCCTGACTCCCACCCTGGCTGTGAATGGCGTCTGGCTGCAGGCGGGTGCATGGCTCCTTTGGGGGCGTGTAGGGCTCCCCAGGGCCCTTATGTGAGTTTTCAGCCTAGCTGAAAATTGCCTCAGGCCTAACAATAGGCACTAGCTGAAGCAGATTTAGTGCGTGTCTCTGTCTACCTGGGCTGAGAATGGCAATTCCCAGCTGTTGTGTGCACACCCTTACCGGCACTGGGAGTGTCCCTGGCAGGGTGCAGTTGTGATGCTGACAGCTAAGTTCAGAGCCCATGGGCAATTAACTGGTGGGTGAACTCCAAAGAAGTGTGAAATGGTTCTGTTGTGTACCAAGACAATTCAAGGTGAGAACAGATTAAAAGGAAAAGCTAAGTTGCTAATATATGTTGATCATATTTGTCTTCGTCTATCTACATCCTGTTTGATGTATACTAATGTATCTAAATTAACCTGTTGTTGCTATATCCTTTTTCATGTCCTCTATCTCTGTAATTACCTTTACATTATGTATTCAACTCTACCTAATTTACCTTAGGACAAAAGACTTGTATTTAGTGCTTAGCTATGAATTTACTTAATATGTAGACAATATGAAAGCTAATGAAAAGTTGCTTCTGGATGACCCATTATGTACTCTCTGGTAATTAGATAACCTTAGTTTGAAGTGTGTTCGTTTTGAGATAAGAATCTATCTGATGTGAAACCTTCATGGAAAAGGGCCTTAGAACTGTAATTGAGTAAGCAGCCTATCTTCAAAGCAAGGGTCATTGGTTTAACAATGAAGATTCACAGACTGTCTTCATTATCTGTTGTTCTTTAGGAGAAAACTCATGATGTGGTCAAAACACCTCCCAGATCCCTTTCCAGGGAAAACAGCTACAAGAAACACCTTTGGAGCAATCCTTCATATCCAATCCATCTGAACGCTGACAGGAGGGTTCCAGATGCAAGATGGAGGTCCCCAAAAGTCATTTTGGGAACCCCTGAGGAACGTATGGAAAACTAGCAGACATTACATCTCTGCATCATTTCCAC
>NW_027132886.1:0-51938 GCF_026122565.2 Emydura macquarii macquarii | reverse complement strand
GGTACCAACTTCAGGTACATCGGGGTGTGGTTATCCTAAAGTGCCCTGCACCATTCAACAGCCTCTTCTGGCAAAGAAAGCCTTACCGCAACTCCATTCGCGAATGCACAGCGTGGGGGACAGCTTCAACCCTTTCCCTGCCATAGACAGAGCTCTGGTGCATTTGACTCCGAGACAGCCAGCATGGAGAGAATCCAGTAAGGGGAGAACGGCAGTCAACGCCTGAAAGACGACCAAGCATTGAGCTGCAGCTGTGTTATTTCCACCACATGGATCTCTGGCACCTGGCACCTCTGAAACAACAGAATCTCACCATACTAAAGACGTAATGAATTTCAGCTGAAGGGCTTAACTTCTTCCCTTACAAAACTATGCCAGCTATGCACAAACCTGAACATCTTGAAGTTTGTGGCTAGTGAAGGAATGTGCTACTGGTTTATGCTGAGAAAACAGCAACGGCTTTTTCTACTCACTGATCTCTAGGAATTTAATTTCAGCCAGCACTTCCTGTTTTCTCCCTCCCAGTGTCGTAGGGAGAGCTGTGCTCCATTTGTTTCCAACAAGAGCCTTGGTGTCAGCTCTCTGCACTTGGCAGTGGAAATGCGCCCATGATTGTGACGTTGTGCGCTCACAGCGAGTTGCCCCGCTGCAAGGTCTATGCGTGATTTACATCCCACGTAGGCCATAAAACGGAGAGTCAAGCACTGCATTCACTTTGCGCTGGTTCTCTGCACATGCAGCCCAGACGTACCATATTAACGGCAACATGGGTGCTGGTGCGTATCACTCCTACCTGACAGTACTGCAGGGCGATATCAAACACACGAGTCATGCTGCCCAAGAGGCCAACCCCAATGCTGTCAAGGATCATCCTTTTGCTCCAGTGACAAACAACCTCAGACAGGTGCTCTGGCCGGACTCCGTGGATGAAGGATGCGAAGCTGCCAGTCACGGTCTCCTCTGCAGCACTCCTCTCCTGCACTGTGGGGATAAGCAGAAAGCAAGGATCAGCCAGGCTGCAGGACCGGACCCTTTTAGGCCACCCCTACTCCCATGGAGTAGGACCCTGCTTGTCAAAGAGTCCTATTGGTTTCAATGGAGCTGCTCAGGAATGACGGGAGTGAAGGTGGCAGAACTTACATTGCCCTGGTTTGGAGAGGAAGGATGGTCTAGTGGCAAGGGCACTAGTCTAGGAGTTAGGAGACCCAGGTTGTGTTCCTGCCCTGTGTGACCTTCAACAAGTCACTTAGCCACTCTATGCCTCAGTTTCCCTCTGTAAAATGAGGAGAACAGCATTGCCCTCCATCCCAGGAGTTATGAGGATAAATACATTAGAGACCGTGAGGCACTCGGGTACCATGGTAATGGGAGCCATGGAAGTGCCACAGATAGAATGCTGGGGGAGATGCAAAGAAGATGAATGAAAACCCCGCCTGTAAAAGTGGGATTGTAACCCTGCATGGTGGGTGAAATTTACCTTGGGAAGGAGGTTGCAAGTGAGACCTGTGATTAGCCCTGTGCCAAGAGAGGTTTCACAGGACAGAGGAGACAAATGAGATGCCTGCTCCTTTACCTGGTGAGGAATGCACTAGGCATATTTAAATCAAATAGCTCAGTCCTACTTAATGGCAAAACTTACATCAGCTTCAGGAGATCAGGAATAGACACAGCATCTTCCGTTGGTTTATCTGGGAGCAGCATAAAGGGCTTGATCGTGCAAGGTGCTCAGCACTCTAAACCAATCCAGCAAAGCACTGAAGCCTATGATAGCCCTACTAAGTCAATGGCAGCGCTTAACATTAAACACTTACTTAAGTGCTTTGCTGGTTCAGGTCAGAGCTCTCAGCCACATACAAGAACAAGCCTAAATTGAGGAAATAGATTAAAATTGCAAATCACGCACACATGTATGCGTGTTCCAGTCTGTCTAGCTATGAGGTCATCTTTACTGCCAGCCAAGAAGTAGGGCATACAGCCACTACCTATTGTGATTTCTTCTACTTCTACATTTGTTTCAATTTTAAAGTATAGCAGGTTGGAAACTGGAATTTCTATTCCGTGGGGAAACTCTGACATTTTGAAATTTGTTTTCATTCTGAATCAGAAAAAAAGGAGCCAAAATTTTGAAATTTTCCACAGAATGAACATTCTGAAAAAATTTCAGTTTGGGACCATCAGAATGTTTTGGCTTAATAATGTCAAATCATTGCATTTGGAGAATTGCTACCTTCACAATAGGAAAATGTCCTTTGGAAATTCAGTATAAAGTAATAGCTATACCCTCCCATCAGTATATAAATATTGTCAGCAGCACTTTCTTCAGTCTGTGATATGTGCTCTTTTTTTAAAGAGGTTAATAAAAGGGCCTTATAGATTAGATTTGACTAGCGTCAATGGTTCTGCATGGATTTTTTAAATTACTTTAAATTGTTTGTATATTTAGTCACTTTCTTTGATCAGCATTTGTTATATCAAGGTAAAATGACCAACTATGTGAATCTCTAGGACTTAAAAAAAAAAATCTATACAAGAAACTTTTGATCTCTCTGACATTAGTGGAGGAATTCTGGATTTATACCACTGTGGCTGGAAACAGAATAGCAGGAGCATACAATGAGTAGGAATTATTCTAAACAATTTTAATAACTAGCCCTAGATTAAATATGAAATATTTAACAATGCAGAGCATAGGCCTGTGTTCTTGGCAAACAAGGATCGTTACCATTTCAACATTTAAATACACGGTTATGTACAAGTGAAATTTTATAGTCCTTTCTAAGGGAAGATTCCCTATTATGTTAATGGTGTAGGAGAGGAAGAGTTAAAAGCTGAAGTAATTGGGATTAAACTACAGAGAATGGATTTATGGCACAGGTGAACCTTGTTTTTCTTATTTGGTGGAATTTTTAGCGATTTGCGTAAGGAGTGAGACTAACAAATCACTGTTCTCCTCCTGCCAAGGTTTTTGGTGGGAATACAGCATTATCTTTTTTCCTCCCTTGCATACAGCATACTATAAAGAATATTAGTAAGTTTCAAGGTAACATGCCTGCGCTTTGTGCAATAATCCTGCAAACAACAAACAGGGGCGGGTATAATTATATTCATTATGTAGTTGTTAATATTCATTTGATAGGTGTCAATGTAACCAAATAAGAGTCTATGGGGAGTTGCTGGAAATGGATACATTTACATACTGTTATGGATCAAAGGATCGTAAAGTAACCCCTTATTGCTCACTCCTGGCGTGGAAGTGGAACAAGCAGGCAATAAAGGGTTCCGTCTCCCCAATCCGTCCCAGGGACAACCTGTTTGATTATTTCTAACAAATGGGAGCTCTGCCTAATTAAGAACTACATAATTTGACTCTAAAATAGGTAAATATTGTGTGTTTGGTTCAGGGCCGATAACCACTTTTTTTTTTAAACCTATTTTGTTCATGTTAATTGAGCTTGGAAAGGCAGTAATAATTTATTGGCCCGTAAGTGAAATCCTAAAAACAATAACAATAATACATTTTGTCTTCCAAAAATTTAAGAGACTTTTCTAAGCATGTTTAACCCAGTTCCTGTCAATTGTTTTTACATATTGACATATCAGAAGGCTTTAAAAAAGAGAGAGAAACATTTCTTTAAGTGAGAGATACAAACCTTGAGCAGAAATTTTGTGCACCTGTTGGGAGGCTGCTAAGACCTTCTGGGATCTCTAGAGAAAAGAGAAGGATACCGTTTGTCATATAAAGCAACCAGGCATTTTAAGAGCACCTTTACTGCTTGCTCTTGTAAATCCCGAGTCATAAAAACGAAAGTTCAAACAAGAAGTAGGTAAACCGAACCCTGTTCCAAAGCTGTTAGGTAATTAGAAACCAGTCTGATAAGGGTGCCAAGAACAGTCAGGGAAAAAAGTACTATGTCGGAATTTGTAGTATAAAGATTTAAGTTACAGAACTACCATGCTAAGCCCATTACATAACTGTGAGCAGGACAAATTCAGAGTAGATACTAAGATATGAAGTACAGAGCATTCATAAAAACAATACAGCACTCTACAGAAATACATGGAATACACTGAAGAAATATATAAAATAGGGACCATTTCAGTAGGTCAAAAAGGAGTCAACAAAAACCATCTAATTTTTTTAAACATTAGGTCAGATCCCTGGTTGATGTAAATGATTATAGATCCAATGAAGTCAGTGGAGTTATGACAGTTTAAACCAGCTGAGGAACTCCCACCAACTCTAATTAAAACTAAACAACCTAAACAACAGAATAAGATAAGGATAGATCTTCAGCATGAGATAGCATTACCTATAAAGTTGTGTAGACCATTCTGATGGTTCTAAATGTGTCTGTTGATTTCTCTTGAGCACTGGGAAGATCTCCTCAAGCAATGCTAGAGGTGTCTGTTTGGTGTCAGGGTTTATATACCCTTCCAAAGCCAGTTGCTTTTTGTCTTTGCATTTGTCTGCAAATTAATTTCAAGACTGGTGACATCAGCAGCTGGGCTGATAGGGACTAGACATGGTTGTTTTCCAGTTGTGGAGCAGTGATTGAAGGAAAACCCCTTTCTTTCAGGAAATACACCTAATACTCAATACCAAAGGTGCCAATGTGTGAAGCAACCTGCATTGAGCTCCTCCTACTCTCTGATGAGGACTATAAAACTGTTACTTACCAGGAAATGATAAGGAGAAGAAAGTCTGCTGCCACTCAACTGAAGTACCTTCATTGCAGGTAACTCTAGCAGGAAAGACATCGGTTTTATATAAGTTATTCTTTGCTGCTGGTTCTACTGTATTATTTTCTGGGTTTTGTTGTTTGCTTTCATCTTCTCATAATTCTGTTTCTTTCAATCATAAGCTCTTCCAATTAACTTTTGATGCTTGCAGGTTCATCATCCAATTAATCTAGAAGTCGAATCTATTTTATTTCGTACATTACTGTGGATTTTTTTGAACTCTTCATTCATATTTAACAAGTAGTCATGTCTGTACTTTAGGTCAACGACATTTTGTTTCACTGGTCCCAAAGGCAAGTGGAACATGGGAAAATGTCATATTAAACATATTATATATGCTAACTTAACACAATGATTAACTCCTTAGCATGACACATAAACAACCTTTAATTCACTACCAAATATGTACCATTAGCCAGATCGCCTGCTAGGTCAGTTGACTTCATGCTAATTGTACCAGTTGAAGATCTAGACTGCGGTACAGACTTCTTTTTTTAAAGCTGTTGTGCAGCGTTGCTGTGCACCATTAAACCCCTGTCATGTAATTACCCAGAACTGGTTTCATTTCAGTTTTTTGCATACAAAGTTTGGGAAACACTTTGGGAATCCTTCAGGATAATGACAGCTCTATAAAATGCTGTTATCTTTATGAATGCGTGATATAAAACGGCAGCAAAATGTCACCGGGGATAACTGTCCCGCAATGAAACATACGGAACAAAATGTCACTGGAATTAAAATGTACCTGATAATATTTTATGCTCATCTATTAATGTGTGCATAGATATACAATGCTTCAGGAGTAGTCCCATTTTCTTCAGTGCAGTCTAGTAGGGTGCCACCCACTGTAAATAACAATGGCAGACTCTAGCCCTGTGTAATTACATTTTCCTTTAAGGATGGTACTATTTGCAACAGCTTTTTGACAAGCAATTTCTCTCCGTTATACTTGGGAAATGCCATTCAACTCATTAGGGGCGCACCGGATGTAACAGAGAAGGACAGGGAAAGATTACAAAGATGGCAAGCTAAGGGACAACAGCATGGGCTGGCTAAGCTGGGGAGGCTGCTGTGTCTCTAAGAGATACTGCAGCTCATTTGTAGCATTGCCCACAGAGCATTCATTCAAATGCCACTGAACGGGTGCAAGAAAGCAAAAGCTGCGGCTGAGGGCTGTGTGACAGCAAAGAAGCACTAGTGAGTTCAGGACCCACGTAGGCAAACACTATATGCTATATTTAAGAGAAATAAGGAAAGGAAATGGAGCAGGATGGGCCAAGTGGTCTAGTCCATTTAAGAGATGTCTCCAGTTCTCTCATCTCTACTGGATTTTCTAGGGGGTTAAGGTATTTTCTTTATCCAATTAAGTAAGTCCATTTATTTGGCAGAGCCATGCTCAGCATCTCTGACACATCATAAGGGCTAGACCGTGGCTTTGCTACAGGCCATGTGCATGGCATGGCACACTGCAAGGCTCTCTCAAGCTCAGAGGATTCCCACTGTGATCTGGGGTTGGGAGGGGTAATAGTTTGCCACTGGTCTATATCAGCAGCAAATTGTGACACCCTCACATCAGCTTAGCTGTGCAGGCTGGAGCATTTGTGGGCAGAGATCTGGGTAGTCCATACTGCATAAAGGGGGGTGCTTACTCTGCCTTATGCTGCTATGTGGCCTGCAGGCCAAAGATTACCTCACCATAAAAACTAGAATATCTCAGCCCCATATGGGTTCAAAGCTAGGGATGTTTGTAGCTGAGATTTTCACTAACAAAATGCAACTTTCTAACTTTAGCTCAGAGGAGAGGTGCTCTGGGAACCCCAACCTCACTGTGTTGCATTAGAAAGCAAGCAGAGATGTTATCAATGCCCTGATGTGCAGGCAGAAGGACAAGTACTTAGGAAGTGCCAGAAGCAGTGGCTGTCCTAAATGAAAGGGACAGCAGTGATTAGTGACTTTAGCACAGGAAATCAACAAGCCCTGGGCATCCTTTGAATTGGCAAGTGTCTCTACTGTTTCCATGAAGCCACTTGCTTGATATACTCCTAAGACCAGCCCAGGTCTTTGCCTATGTTGTATCCTTGCCAGTGTGATCCAGGGGAAAGAGTGACGGAAGGTGTCCAGTCCTTTGGGTGAATATCAACATGCCATATGGTGTGTGATGCAGAGGGAGTACTAGTCTCTAGTTACCTAATGCTTGTCTCTTAGCATGAGATGGAGGTAGAAATGGGCAGTCCTAGGAACCTGTAAAAGCTCTGGAGAGGATTGTTATACACACACACAAATGGCAGATTCAGTTTCCTGTATCTCCACACCTTTGCATGGGGACCTGAAGTAACACTTTGTGCTATCTCTTCCCACCAGCTGATAAATTATCCCACTCAGAAGCCATGCGTGAGCTGATCTTCACTTGTATTGCAGACAGAAAGGAGAACTTGTATTTATTTATTTGAATTTAAAATGATGACGAGGCCTTTCCAAGGCTCTAGGTCCCCTAACATAATTCATTACACAGTAAATACAATTAAATGAACTCTCAGCTGCATTAAAATCAGTTTCACGAGAACTCAGCTAGCCACCTTTATCAGCTAGCCCTTTACCATGGAGGAAGCGTACCCGCAGCTTTTCTCTAGACACCTTATCAAGCAAATGCCTTTTGCAGCAAGCCTGGAAAGTCAACAGATTTGATCTATTTCAGACCAAAACCTCTAGAGGAGCCTAGCTCTGTGGCGCTGCCTTAACTACCCCCATTTAAACCAAACTGCGCATTTGTATTTGGATTTCAACAGCAGTTATGTTACCTTGAAACCCAGAAGTAGATATTCAGTCATTTCTTTGTAAAGATGCAGTACACGCTCACTTTGTTAAGGGTCTGTCTACACAGTAGCTGGGAGCTTGCTTCCCAGCTATGGCAGACAGACATGTGCTAGCTGAAAAACAGCAGCGTAAGTAGGGGTAACACGGACCATGGCTCAGGCTAGCCACCCAAATATATCCCCAGGGGGTCCAACTGCAGGTGGGTTTGTACTCATGTGGCTAGTCCAAGCTGTTGCCTATGTTACCACTGGCCATGCCATTATTTTGAGGGTGCTAGGTCAGGCAGAGCTAGCACATGGCTGTCTACCTGAGCTGGGAAACACACTCCCAACTACTGTGCAGATGTACTATTAGATCCCAATTCAGGACAGCACTTATGCGCTTGCTTAAAGTTATGCATGCATGCCAGCACCCTTCTTAAACCACGATGCTTTCTTGACTTGGGGCCTTGAAATGCTCTCTGTGGTAAGAGTACAGTACTACAAAGGTCTAAACTTTATTGTAATTAAATAATTAACTGAATTATTTTGGGGAGCAATTTTTAAAATGTTGATCAAGTTTTTTTTCCAAGCATCAGGAAAGCTTTGGGCACAGATTCAATTCAGAGTTTTAGGTGAAGATCTGTGCATTGCTAATTGCATCCAGACTGGCCCATCTGCACTTAGTTCCCTGATTTTGTGAAAATACAAGCCCTTATAATGTGTGTGAGAGAGAAGAACAATGTGTTTCTTGTGGAACACACAAAGCCAGGGTTTCAACGGTTTGCAATAGCACTCAGGCATCAGTTCAGGATACAGAAATACTCACACGTTTAAAATGCGGCACCTGATGAAATATCTTTGCTGAATTGGGGCGGAAGGGCTGTCTCAATTCATTCAATTTTCCCTGCTTGATCCTTGCCCCAGAGAAGCATCTGCCATGCGCTATCTTCTCTTCCTGTATCAACAGCAGCTGTGCTTTCTTTGCTTTCTTTCCAAGATACATTTTTGGAAGTGGTTGGGAATGGGATACCAGCCACTTCTCCCATTGCCAGCTCTTTAAGGTCACCTAGCGCTCTAAAAACAATAATAATATTTTTTAAAAAGTGGGATTTTATTTTAGTCTTTGTGTCCTGAGAAAACCTCCACAGAACAAACTCCTGCTCATGAGACTGAGAAGTGCAGGTATGTGGAAATTCTGGGTTTGAAAATATAACCGTTAATTGCCAGGAACTGGAAAATCCCAGCGGAAAGGGGTAAGGGAGGGGCGCGAATGACAGACAGAGAAACTAGCAATGTACAAGGAAGTGCAAGCTCACAGCTCAGAATGAGAATTTAACTCTCAGCTCCACCTCACCCATGATGGGTTCTTTGTGACTATAACGGTCAAGACAAGAGGAATCAATAATTAAGGGGATGAAGAGGGTCTCTTTGTAGGATTGAGACAGTGTTAGAACCAAGAAGCTCTGAACTGCATGGGGTTTATAATTTATTAATTATTCTTATTTGTATTGTGGTAGCAACTAGGAGCTTCAGTCATGTAGCAGGACCCCCTTGCGTCAGGTGCTGTACAAACAGAGAACCCAGACGGTCCCTTTCTCAAAGGGGATTTGTATTGCTTTGCTCTCACTTCCCAAAAACATCTCCAGAAAAGCTTCCTGTTACTTGTAAAACAAGATTGTGTTATACCGTGTCAGGCAGATGCCACTGTGGCCTCTATCACCATAATATCTAGGGCCAACTCTCAGTGAACTCAATGGGACCTTTGAGGATTTGGGCTTGAGGAACTACCAAGCATTAATGGAGTTACCCTCAATGCCCTCACCAGGTAGGGAAGTATAAGCCCCATTTTAAAGGTGAGGGACTGAGATACAGATAGGTTAAGGCCAAGATTTTCAGAAATAGAAGCCTAATTTTAGGCTCCTAAATCCGGATTTAAGATCCTGAATAGATTACTAATTTTCCAAAGTGCTTTGCTCCCAGCTGTCTTTAATGGGATTCTTCTTGTGCTTAAAGATAAATATGAGTTTAGTTACTTGGGTGGATTGGGGCCTCTAAGAGGTACATTTAAGATAACATATTAAACTATGGAAGCACTGAGAGTGGTTCCACAGTTAAGGCTGAACTAGGATTTTGCCTTTGACCTGACCTTAAAACTTCTCCTGAGCTGAAAGAGTGGCTCATTTTGACAAATATCGTACTGTTCTCCTGGAGGTGGCTAATGGCTGCCATCAAGCAGGTCTTTGATCTATACATAATCACAGTCCTGGTTAAAGATGATGGGTGTGGCAACCATCCTTCATTAAGGCTAACTGGAAGAAACAGTTAAGCCTATCTATGGGCAAAGATAGCTGGAGCCAATAGAAGCTACTGCCCAAAGCAATGGGTGGCATGACAAAGTCAAAACTGGCCTAAGCCATATGTTCTGAGGGGGAATGGTTCCCAACGCAGGAGCCAGGAGATTGCTTAGCATTGTGTGTGAGAGAGAGAGTCAGAGAGCCAAGAGAAAGCCAGCAGACCATGAGAGAAGCTGTGTGAGCATGGCTCTGAGAGGGAGCAGAGAGACAGAGTTTCTTTGGGCACAGGCATGGCTGGAGCAGCAGACTTGACAAGGCCGGCTTGAGCAAGGAAACTGCCTGTGGCTGTTTGTTTCTACTGTGTTCAGGGAAACAGGACTTGATAAAGATTCTGCGATTGCACCACAGAAATACCGGACTCGTACCATCAATTTCTCCTCTAGGACATAACCCAGTAAGGCCCCAAATACTAGCTAACCATTCAGGACAAAGGGCCAACAATATATATACAGAGAGAGAGTGATTAGCCAAGTGATTGTTGACATTAACCATTGTTTTGTCTGGACGGAAGACAGGCCATGGCAAGCATGGAGGGCTTTGCGGCCGTG
Organism: Emydura macquarii macquarii; assembly: GCF_026122565.2. Lineage (NCBI taxonomy): Eukaryota > Metazoa > Chordata > Testudines > Chelidae > Emydura > Emydura macquarii. The sequence continues at coordinate 41,501 of NW_027132886.1, read as the reverse complement.
TTCTACAGTGAGCCATCGGTGCTGGGCCTTCTCGCGAACGTCATCAGTGCTTTCCTCGTGTGCCTGCAGAATGTTTCCTTTGCTCACACCAACATCAGACCTGAGGGAATAGAAAACATCTTAGCAGGTGAGTAGGGGCCAGGCTCGCCATCGGATTGGCCTTTGTCTTGCAAGGAAGGCTATCGGTGAAATCTTTCTGCTGGGAGAATACACTAGAGTGGAGCCCAAAACATATGTAGATCGAATTTCTCTTCTGCTGTCCTTCTTCCTAAAACACAGTGAGTCCCGCAACACAAGACAAACACCAAGCACTGAAATGAAGCGTAAAGTGCCAGTAATCAGGGGAGGGGAAGATATACAAGATTATGCATTACTTGAAGTACAAAAGTTGTGCACACACTCTAAAACAGTTTTCCCATCTTCCTGGGCAACTGTGATAGCCTGCACGTTAAACCCTTGCTGTGCCAACCAGTGCCCTCCACTTCACTGTGTGCAAAACTAACCCACAATGGAACTAGGTCTGACTGTACAGTGGGGGACCAGAAGCATTGGACCAGAGCTCAAAAGAGGGTCGGTGGGGAGAGAGGCTTCAGAAAACCAGTTACCAAAGGCTGCAGGACTAGTAGTAAAGCAGGCATCAGCTTTATGTAGCTAATATATACTTGGCAGCAGAGTTTCATTGGGCAAACCACCCATTGGTTGTTTACTTTCTAATGATTCTTCTGTGTCATTTTATTTGCCTCTCTTAGGGGTCCATCTCATCCTGATCGGGGGCCTGTCTCAACTCTTGGCTGGGTTCCTCGCCTTCCGGAAGTATGACCACGTGGGAGGCACCGCCTTTCTGGCATTTGCAGCTGTGTGGAGCAGTTATGGGGCCCACGAATCATTTCAGGGTCTTATCCCCCCTTAAATTCCGCAGTGCTGGCCATAGAGAATGCCACTCATCTCCTCCCCGCTGAGGTAGCCCACCCCTCCTGGGGACCGAGACCCAAAGCCTAACCCTACAAACCCTGGGGACCGAGACCCAAAGCATAACCCTGCAAACCCAAACCCTGGGGACCGAGACCCAAAACCTAACCCTGCAAACCCAAACCCTGGGAACCGAGACCCAAACACTAACCCTGCAAACCCTTGAGACCGAGACCCAAACCCTAAAACTGCAAACCCAGCTATGGATACCGAGACCCAAACCCTAACCCTGCAAACCCTGGGGACCGAGACCCAAACATTAAACCTGCAAACCCTGGGGACCGAGACCCAAACCCTAACCCTGCAAACCCTGGGGACCGAGACCCAAACACTAACCCTGCAAACCCTGGGGACCGAGACCCAAACCCTAACCCTGCAAACCCTGGGGACCGAGACCCAAACCCTAACCCTGCAAACCCCGGGGACCGAGACCCAAACCCTAACCCTGCAAACACCGGGGACAGGGACCCCGCCCCTAAGGCTGCAAAGCCCGGGGACCGAGACCCAAACGCTAACCCTGCAAACCCCGGGAACCGAGACCCAAACCCTAACCCTGCAAACCCCGGTGACCGAAACACAAACCCTAACCCTGCAAACCCTGGGGACGGAGAAACAAAAACCTAACCCTGCAAACCCTGGGGACAGGGACCCCGCCCCTAAGGCTGCAAACCCCGGGGGCCTAGAGCCAAACCCTAAACCTGCAAACCCCGGTGAACGAGACCCAAACCCTAACCCTGCAAACCCCGGTGACCGAGACCCAAACCCTAACCCTGCAAGCACCGGGGACAGAGACCCAAACCCTAACCCTGCAAACCCCGGGGACCGAGACCCAAACCCTAACCCTGCAAACCCCGGTGACCGAAACACAAACCCTAACCCTGCAAACCCCGGGGGTTGAGACCCCGCCCCTGAGCCAGAAAACCCCGGAGGTTGAGACCCCGCCCCTGAGGCAGCAAACCCTGGGGGCCGAGACACAAACCCTAACCCTGCAAACCCTGGGGACGGAGACACAAAACCCTAACCCTGCAAACCCTGGGGACGGAGACACAAAACCCTAACCCTGCAAACCCTGGGGACCGAGTCCCAAACCCTAACCCTGCAAACCCTGTGGACCGAGAAAAAAAACCCTAACCTTGCAAACCCTGGGGACAGGGACCCCACCCCTAAGGCAGCAAACCCCGGGGGCCGAGACCCCGCCCCTAAGGCTGCAAACCTCGGGGGCCTAGAGCCAAACCCTAATCCTGCAAACCCTGGGGACCGAGACCCAAACCCTAAGCCTGCAAACCCCAGGGACGGAAACACAAACCCTAAACCTGCAAACCTCGGGGACCGAAAGACAAACCCTAACCCTGCAAACCTCGGGAACCGAGACCCAAACCCTAACCCTGCAAACCCTGGGGACGGAGTCACAAAACCCTAACCCTGCAAACCCTGGGAACGGAGACACAAAACCCAATCCTGCAAACCCTGGGGACGGCGACACAAAACCCTAACCCTGCAAACCCTGGGGACAGGGACCCCGCCCCTAAGGCTGCAAACCCCGGGGGCCGAGACACAAACCCTAACCCTGCAAACCCCGGGAACCGAGACCCAAACCCTAACACTGGAAACCCCCGGGACTGATACCCAAACCCTAACCCGGCAAACCCCGGGAACCGAGACCCAAACCCTAAGCCAGCAAACCCCGGGGACAGGGACCCCGCCCCTAAGGCTGCAAACCCAGGGAACCGAGACCCAAACCCTAACCCTGCAAACCCCGGATACCGAGACCCAAACCCTAACCCTGCAAACCCCGGGGACCAAGACCCAAACCCTAACCCTGCAAACCGTGGGGACCGAGAAAGAAAACCCTAACCCTCCAAACCCCGGGGACAGGGACCGCGCCCCTAAGGCAGCAAATCCCGGGGGCCGAGATTCCGCCCTTAGTCTGCAAACCCCGGGGGCCAAGACCCCGCCCCTAAGGCTGCAAACCCCCGGGACGGAGACCCAACCATAAACCTGCAAACCCCGGGAACCGAGACCCAAACCCTAACCCTGCAAACCCCGGGGACCGAGACCCAAACCCTAACCCTGCAAACCCTGGGGACCGAAACACAAACCATAACCCTGCAAACCCCGGGGACCGAGACCCAAACCCTAACCCTGCAAACCCCGGGGGCCGAGAACCCGACCCTAAGGCTGGAAACCCAGGGGGTTGAGACCCCGCCCCTGAGCCAGAAAACCCCGGGGGCCGAGACCCCGCCCATGAGCCAGCAAACCCGGGAGCCAAGACCCCGCCCCTGAGGCAGCAAACCCTGGGGGCCGAGACACAAACCCTAACCCTGCAAACCCTGGGGACCGAGAAAGAAAACCCTAACCCTCCAAACCCCGGTGACCGAGACCCAAACCCTAACCCTGCAAACCCCGGGGACCGAGAACCAAACCCTAACCCTGCAAACCCCGGTGACCGAAACACAAACCATAACCCTGCAAACCCCGGGGGACGAGACCCCGCCCCTAAGCCAGCAAACCCCGGGGACCGAGACCCAAACCCTAACCCTGCAAACCCTGGGGGCCGAGACCCCGCACCTAAGGCTGCAAATCCCGGGGACCGAGACCCAAACCCTAACCCTGCAAACCCTGGGGACCGAGAAAGAAAACCCTAACCCTCCAAACCCCGGTGACCGAGACCCAAACCCTAACCCTGCAAACCCCGGGGACCGAGAACCAAACCCTAACCCTGCAAACCCCGGTGACCGAAACACAAAACACTAACTCTGCAAACCCTGGGGACCGAGTCCCAAACCCTAACCCTGCAAACCCTGTGGACCGAGAAAAAAAACCCTAACCTTGCAAACCCTGGGGACAGGGACCCCGCCCCTAAGGCAGCAAAGCCCGGGGGCCGAGACCCCGCCCCTTAGGCAGCAAACCCCGGGGGCCGAGACCCCGCCCCTAAGGCTGCAAACCCCGGGGGCCTAGAGCCAAACCCTAATCCTGCAAACCCTGGGGACCGAGACCCAAACCCTAACCCTGCAAACCCTGGGGACAGAGACCCAAACCCTAAACCTGCAAACCCCGGGAACCGAGACCCAAACCCTAACCCTGCAAACCCCGGTGACCGAAACACAAACCATAACCCTGCAAACCCCGGTGACCGAGACCCAAACCCTAACCCTGCAAACCCCGGGGACCGAGAACCAAACCCTAACCCTGCAAACCACGGGGGCCGAGACCCCGCCCCTAAGGCTGCAAACCCCGGGACGGAGACCCAAACCATAAACCTGCAAACCCCGGGAACCGAGACCCAAACCCTAACCCTCCAAACCCCGGGGACGGAGACCCAAACCATAAACCTGCAAACCCCGGGAACCGAGACCCAAACCCTAACCCTGCAAACCCCGGGGACCGATACCGAAACCCTAACCCAGCAAACCACAGTGGCCAAGAACCCGCCCCTGAGCCAGCAAGCCCCGGGGGCGAGACCCCGCCCCTAAGCCAGCAAGCCCCGGGGCCGGGACCCGGCCCCTAAGGCAGCAAACCCCGGGGACGGAGACCCAAACCATAAACCTGCAAACCCCGGGGGCCGAGACCCCGCCCCTAAGGCTGCAAACCCCCGGGACGGAGACCCAAACCATAAACCTGCAAACCCCGGGGACCGAGACCCAAACCCTAACCCTGCAAACCCCGGTGACCGAAACACAAACCATAACCCTGCAAACCCCGGTGACCGAGACCCAAACCCTAACCCTGCAAACCCCGGGGACGGAGACCCAAACCCTAACCCTGCAAACCCCGGTGACCGAGACCCAAACCCTAACCTTGCAAACCCCGGGGACCGAGACCCAAAGCCTAACCCTGCAAACCCTGGGGGCCGAGACCCCGACCCTAAGGCTGCAAACACCGGTGGCCAAGACCCCGGCCCTAATCCTGCAAACCAGGGGGACCGAGACCCAAACCCTAACCCTGAAAACCCTGGCGACCGAGACCGAAACCCTAACCCTGCAAACCCTGGGGACCGAGACCCAAACCCTAACCCTGCAAACCCTGGGGGCCGAGACCCCGCCCCTAAGGCTGCAAACACCGGTGGCCAAGACCCCGGCCCTAATCCTGCAAACCAGGGGGACCGAGACCCAAACCCTAACCTTGCAAACCCCGGGGACCGAGACCCAAAGCCTAACCCTGCAAACCCTGGGGACAGGGACCCCGCCCCTAAGGCTGCAAACCCCGGGGGCCGAGACACAAACCCTAACCCTGCAAACCCCGGGGACGGAGACCCAAACCCTAACCCTCCAAACCCCGGGGACCGAGACCCAAAGCCTAACCCTGCAAACCCTGGGGGCCGAGACCCCGACCCTAAGGCTGCAAACACCGGTGGCCAAGACCCCGGCCCTAATCCTGCAAACCAGGGGGACCGAGACCCAAACCCTAACCCTGAAAACCCTGGCGACCGAGACCGAAACCCTAACCCTGCAAACCCCGGGAACGGAGACCCAAACCCTAACCCTGCAAACCCCGGGGACCGATACCGAAACCCTAACCCAGCAAACCACAGTGGCCAAGAACCCGCCCCTGAGCCAGCAAGCCCCGGGGGCGAGACCCCGCCCCTAAGCCAGCAAGCCCCGGGGCCGGGACCCGGCCCCTAAGGCAGCAAACCCCGGGGACGGAGACCCAAACCATAAACCTGCAAACCCCGGGGGCCGAGACCCCGCCCCTAAGGCTGCAAACCCCCGGGACGGAGACCCAAACCATAAACCTGCAAACCCCGGGGACCGAGACCCAAACCCTAACCCTGCAAACCCCGGTGACCGAAACACAAACCATAACCCTGCAAACCCCGGTGACCGAGACCCAAACCCTAACCCTGCAAACCCCGGGGACGGAGACCCAAACCCTAACCCTGCAAACCCCGGTGACCGAGACCCAAACCCTAACCTTGCAAACCCCGGGGACCGAGACCCAAAGCCTAACCCTGCAAACCCTGGGGGCCGAGACCCCGCCCCTAAGGCTGCAAACACCGGTGGCCAAGACCCCGGCCCTAATCCTGCAAACCAGGGGGACCGAGACCCAAACCCTAACCTTGCAAACCCCGGGGACCGAGACCCAAAGCCTAACCCTGCAAACCCTGGGGACAGGGACCCCGCCCCCTAAGGCTGCAAACCCCGGGGGCCGAGACACAAACCCTAACCCTGCAAACCCCGGGGACGGAGACCCAAACCCTAACCCTCCAAACCCCGGGAACCGAGACCCAAACCATAAACCTGCAAACGCCGGGAACCGAGACCGAAACCCTAACCCTGCAAACCCCGGGGACCGAGACCCAAACCCTAACCCTGCAAACCCCGGGAACCGAGACCCAAACCCTAAGCCAGCAAACCCCGGGGACAGGGACCCCGCCCCTAAGGCTGCAAACCCAGGGAACCGAGACCCAAACCCTAACCCTGCAAACCCCGGATACCGAGACCCAAACCCTAACCCTGCAAACCCCGGGGACAAAGACCCAAACCCTAACCCTGCAAACCGTGGGGACCGAGAAAGAAAACCCTAACCCTCCAAACCCCGGGGACAGGGACCGCGCCCCTAAGGCAGCAAATCCCGGGGGCCGAGATTCCGCCCTTAGTCTGCAAACCCCGGGGGCCAAGACCCCGCCCCTAAGGCTGCAAACCCCCGGGACGGAGACCCAACCATAAACCTGCAAACCCCGGGAACCGAGACCCAAACCCTAACCCTGCAAACCCCGGGGACCGAGACCCAAACCCTAACCCTGCAAACCCTGGGGACCGAAACACAAACCATAACCCTGCAAACCCCGGGGACCGAGACCCAAACCCTAACCCTGCAAACCCCGGGGGCCGAGAACCCGACCCTAAGGCTGGAAACCCAGGGGGTTGAGACCCCGCCCCTGAGCCAGAAAACCCCGGGGGCCGAGACCCCGCCCATGAGCCAGCAAACCCCGGGGGCCGAGACCCCGCCCCTAAGGCTGCAAACCCCGGGGCCTAGAGCCAAACCCTAATCCTGCAAACCCTGGGGACCGAGACCCAAACCCTAACCCTGCAAACCCTGGGGACAGAGACCCAAACCCTAAACCTGCAAACCCCGGGAACCGAGACCCAAACCCTAACCCTGCAAACCCCGGTGACCGAAACACAAACCATAACCCTGCAAACCCCGGTGACCGAGACCCAAACCCTAACCCTGCAAACCCCGGGGACCGAGAACCAAACCCTAACCCTGCAAACCACGGGGGCCGAGACCCCGCCCCTAAGGCTGCAAACCCCCGGGACGGAGACCCAAACCATAAACCTGCAAACCCCGGGAACCGAGACCCAAACCCTAACCCTCCAAACCCCGGGGACGGAGACCCAAACCATAAACCTGCAAACCCCGGGAACCGAGACCCAAACCCTAACCCTGCAAACCCCGGGGACCGATACCGAAACCCTAACCCAGCAAACCACAGTGGCCAAGAACCCGCCCCTGAGCCAGCAAGCCCCGGGGGCGAGACCCCGCCCCTAAGCCAGCAAGCCCCGGGGCCGGGACCCGGCCCCTAAGGCAGCAAACCCCGGGGACGGAGACCCAAACCATAAACCTGCAAACCCCGGGGGCCGAGACCCCGCCCCTAAGGCTGCAAACCCCCGGGACGGAGACCCAAACCATAAACCTGCAAACCCCGGGGACCGAGACCCAAACCCTAACCCTGCAAACCCCGGTGACCGAAACACAAACCATAACCCTGCAAACCCCGGTGACCGAGACCCAAACCCTAACCCTGCAAACCCCGGGGACGGAGACCCAAACCCTAACCCTGCAAACCCCGGTGACCGAGACCCAAACCCTAACCTTGCAAACCCCGGGGACCGAGACCCAAAGCCTAACCCTGCAAACCCTGGGGGCCGAGACCCCGACCCTAAGGCTGCAAACACCGGTGGCCAAGACCCCGGCCCTAATCCTGCAAACCAGGGGGACCGAGACCCAAACCCTAACCCTGAAAACCCTGGCGACCGAGACCCAAACCCTAACCTTGCAAACCCCGGGGACCGAGACCCAAAGCCTAACCCTGCAAACCCTGGGGACAGGGACCCCGCCCCTAAGGCTGCAAACCCCGGGGGCCGAGACACAAACCCTAACCCTGCAAACCCCGGGGACGGAGACCCAAACCCTAACCCTCCAAACCCCGGGAACCGAGACCCAAACCATAAACCTGCAAACGCCGGGAACCGAGACCGAAACCCTAACCCTGCAAACCCCGGGGACCGAGACCCAAACCCTAACCCTGCAAACCCCGGGAACCGAGACCCAAACCCTAAGCCAGCAAACCCCGGGGACAGGGACCCCGCCCCTAAGGCTGCAAACCCAGGGAACCGAGACCCAAACCCTAACCCTGCAAACCCCGGATACCGAGACCCAAACCCTAACCCTGCAAACCCCGGGGACAAAGACCCAAACCCTAACCCTGCAAACCGTGGGGACCGAGAAAGAAAACCCTAACCCTCCAAACCCCGGGGACAGGGACCGCGCCCCTAAGGCAGCAAATCCCGGGGGCCGAGATTCCGCCCTTAGTCTGCAAACCCCGGGGGCCAAGACCCCGCCCCTAAGGCTGCAAACCCCCGGGACGGAGACCCAACCATAAACCTGCAAACCCCGGGAACCGAGACCCAAACCCTAACCCTGCAAACCCCGGGGACCGAGACCCAAACCCTAACCCTGCAAACCCTGGGGACCGAAACACAAACCATAACCCTGCAAACCCCGGGGACCGAGACCCAAACCCTAACCCTGCAAACCCCGGGGGCCGAGAACCCGACCCTAAGGCTGGAAACCCAGGGGGTTGAGACCCCGCCCCTGAGCCAGAAAACCCCGGGGGCCGAGACCCCGCCCATGAGCCAGCAAACCCGGGAGCCAAGACCCCGCCCCTGAGGCAGCAAACCCTGGGGGCCGAGACACAAACCCTAACCCTGCAAACCCTGGGGACCGAGAAAGAAAACCCTAACCCTCCAAACCCCGGTGACCGAGACCCAAACCCTAACCCTGCAAACCCCGGGGACCGAGAACCAAACCCTAACCCTGCAAACCCCGGTGACCGAAACACAAACCATAACCCTGCAAACCCCGGGGGACGAGACCCCGCCCCTAAGCCAGCAAACCCCGGGGACCGAGACCCAAACCCTAACCCTGCAAACCCTGGGGGCCGAGACCCCGCACCTAAGGCTGCAAATCCCGGGGACCGAGACCCAAACCCTAACCCTGCAAACCCTGGGGACCGAGAAAGAAAACCCTAACCCTCCAAACCCCGGGGACGGAGACCCAAACCCTAACCCTGCAAACCCCGGGGACCGAGAACCAAACCCTAACCCTGCAAACCCCGGTGACCGAAACACAAAACACTAACCCTGCAAACCCTGGGGACCGAGTCCCAAACCCTAACCCTGCAAACCCTGTGGACCGAGAAAAAAAACCCTAACCTTGCAAACCCTGGGGACAGGGACCCCGCCCCTAAGGCAGCAAAGCCCGGGGGCCGAGACCCCGCCCCTTAGGCAGCAAACCCCGGGGGCCGAGACCCCGCCCCTAAGGCTGCAAACCCCGGGGGCCTAGAGCCAAACCCTAATCCTGCAAACCCTGGGGACCGAGACCCAAACCCTAACCCTGCAAACCCTGGGGACAGAGACCCAAACCCTAAACCTGCAAACCCCGGGAACCGAGACCCAAACCCTAACCCTGCAAACCCCGGTGACCGAGACCCAAACCCTAACCCTGCAAACCCCGGGGACCGAGAACCAAACCCTAACCCTGCAAACCACGGGGGCCGAGACCCCGCCCCTAAGGCTGCAAACCCCCGGGACGGAGACCCAAACCATAAACCTGCAAACCCCGGGAACCGAGACCCAAACCCTAACCCTCCAAACCCCGGGGACGGAGACCCAAACCATAAACCTGCAAACCCCGGGAACCGAGACCCAAACCCTAACCCTGCAAACCCCGGGGACCGATACCGAAACCCTAACCCAGCAAACCACAGTGGCCAAGAACCCGCCCCTGAGCCAGCAAGCCCCGGGGGGCGAGACCCCGCCCCTAAGCCAGCAAGCCCCGGGGCCGGGACCCGGCCCCTAAGGCAGCAAACCCCGGGGACGGAGACCCAAACCATAAACCTGCAAACCCCGGGGGCCGAGACCCCGCCCCTAAGGCTGCAAACCCCCGGGACGGAGACCCAAACCATAAACCTGCAAACCCCGGGGACCGAGACCCAAACCCTAACCCTGCAAACCCCGGTGACCGAAACACAAACCATAACCCTGCAAACCCCGGTGACCGAGACCCAAACCCTAACCCTGCAAACCCCGGGGACGGAGACCCAAACCCTAACCCTGCAAACCCCGGTGACCGAGACCCAAACCCTAACCTTGCAAACCCCGGGGACCGAGACCCAAAGCCTAACCCTGCAAACCCTGGGGGCCGAGACCCCGACCCTAAGGCTGCAAACACCGGTGGCCAAGACCCCGGCCCTAATCCTGCAAACCAGGGGGACCGAGACCCAAACCCTAACCCTGAAAACCCTGGCGACCGAGACCGAAACCCTAACCCTGCAAACCCTGGGGACCGAGACCCAAACCCTAACCCTGCAAACCCCGGGGACGGAGACCCAAACCCTAACCCTGCAAACCCCGGTGACCGAGAACCAAACCCTAACCTTGCAAACCCCGGGGACCGAGACCCAAAGCCTAACCCTGCAAACCCTGGGGGCCGAGACCCCGACCCTAAGGCTGCAAACACCGGTGGCCAAGACCCCGGCCCTAATCCTGCAAACCAGGGGGACCGAGACCCAAACCCTAACCCTGAAAACCCTGGCGACCGAGACCGAAACCCTAACCCTGCAAACCCCGGGAACCGAGACCCAAACCCTAACCCTGCAAACCCCGGGGACCGATACCGAAACCCTAACCCAGCAAACCACAGTGGCCAAGAACCCGCCCCTGAGCCAGCAAGCCCCGGGGGCGAGACCCCGCCCCTAAGCCAGCAAGCCCCGGGGCCGGGACCCGGCCCCTAAGGCAGCAAACCCCGGGGACGGAGACCCAAACCATAAACCTGCAAACCCCGGGGGCCGAGACCCCGCCCCTAAGGCTGCAAACCCCGGGACGGAGACCCAAACCATAAACCTGCAAACCCCGGGGACCGAGACCCAAACCCTAACCCTGCAAACCCCGGTGACCGAAACACAAACCATAACCCTGCAAACCCCGGTGACCGAGACCCAAACCCTAACCCTGCAAACCCCGGGGACGGAGACCCAAACCCTAACCCTGCAAACCCCGGTGACCGAGACCCAAACCCTAACCTTGCAAACCCCGGGGACCGAGACCCAAAGCCTAACCCTGCAAACCCTGGGGGCCGAGACCCCGACCCTAAGGCTGCAAACACCGGTGGCCAAGACCCCGGCCCTAATCCTGCAAACCAGGGGGGCCCAGACCCAAACCCTAACCCTGAAAACCCTGGCGACCGAGACCCAAACCCTAACCTTGCAAACCCCGGGGACCGAGACCCAAAGCCTAACCCTGCAAACCCTGGGGGCCGAGACCCCGACCCTAAGGCTGCAAACACCGGTGGCCAAGACCCCGGCCCTAATCCTGCAAACCAGGGGGACCGAGACCCAAACCCTAACCCTGAAAACCCTGGCGACCGAGACCGAAACCCTAACCCTGCAAACCCTGGGGACCGAGACCCAAAACCTAACCCAGGAAACCCTGGGGACCGAGACCCAAAACCTAACCCAGGAAACCCTGGGGACCGAGAAAGAAAACCCTAACCCTCCAAACCCCGGGGAAAGGGACCCCGTCCCTAAGGCAGCAAATCCCGGGGGCTGAGATTCCGCCCTTAGGCTGCAAACCCCGGGGGCCGAGACCCCGCCCCTAAGGCTGCAAACCCTCGAGACGGAGACCCAAACCATAAACCTGCAAACCCCGGGAACCGAGACCCAAACCCTAACCCTCCAAACCCCGGGGACCGAGACCCAAAGCCTAACCCTGCAAAACCCGGGGACCGAAACACAAACAATAACCCTGCAAACCCTGGAGGCCGAGACTCCACCCCTGAGCCAGCAAACCCAGGGGGCCGAGACCCTGCCCCTGAGCCAGCAAACCCCGGGGGCCGAGAACCCGCCCTTAAGGCTGCAAACACCGGTGGCCAAGACCCCGGCCCTAATCCTGCAAACCAGGGGGACCGAGACCCAAACCCTAACCCTGAAAACCCTGGCGACCGAGACCGAAACCCTAACCCTGCAAACCCTGGGGACCGAGACCCAAAACCTAACCCAGGAAACCCTGGGGACCGAGACCCAAACCCTAACCCTGCAAACCCTGGGGACCGAGAAAGAAAACCCTAAGCCCAGATCCTGCCCAGCTCCAGCCCACCTCCAGCCCCGATCCAGCCTAGCTCTAGACAAGCCACAGCCCAGCCCCGGTCCAGAAAAGCCCCAGCCCCGCCTCAGACCCAGCTCCAGCTCCATCCACGCTCCACACCAGACCCAGTCCAGGTCCAGCCTAGCTCTTGCCCAGCCCCAGACCAGCCCAGGTGCAGCCCCAGCCCAGCCTCAGCTCCAGCCCCAGCCCCAGCCCAGCCCCAGCTCCAGCCACGCTCCAGCCCAGCCCCAGCACAGCTCCAGCGTAGCCCCCGCCACACCGCAGCCCAGCCCAGCTCCAGCCCCTGTCCAGCCCAGCTCCAGCCAAGCTCCAGCCCAGCTCCAGCCCTGCCCAGCTCCAGCCCCATCCCCAGCCCAGCTCCAGACCTGCCCAGGTACAGACGCAGCCCAGCACCAGCTCCAGCCCCAGCTCCAGCCCAGCCAAAGCCCAGCTTAGCTCCAGCCCAACCCCAGACCAGCCCAGTACCAGCCCCAGCTTCAGCCACGCTCCAGCCCAGCCCCAGCACAGCTCCAGCTTATCCCAAGCCGAGCTGCATCCGAGCCCAGCTCCAGCCCAGCTCCAGCCCCTGTCCAGCCCAGCTACAGCCAGGCTCCAGCCCAGCTCCAGCCCTGCCCAGCTCCAGCCCCATCCCCAGCCCAGCTCCAGACCAGCCCAGGTACAGCCCCAGCTCCAGCACTGCTCCAGACCAGCCCATGCTCCATCCCCATCTCCATCCTATCCGAGATCCTGCACAGCTCCAGCCCACCTCCAGCCCCTATCCAGCCTAGCTCTAGCCCAGCCACAGCCCAGCCCCGCTCCAGCCCCGCTCCAGTCCAGCCCAACCGCAGCCTATGCCCAGTGAAGCCCAGCTCCAGCCCAGCTCCAGCGCAGCTCCAGCCTAGCTCTAGCCCAGCTCCAGCCCAGTTCCAGCCTAGCTCCATACCATCCCCAACCCAGCTCCACCCTAGCTCCAGCCCCACGCCAGCCCAGCTCTAGGCCAGCTCCAGCCCAGCCCAGCTCCTGCGAGGACACAGCCCAGCCCAGCCCAGCTCCAGTCCAGCCCCAGCTCCATCCACTCTCCTGACCAGATCCAGCCCATCTACATCCCAGCCCCAGCCCATCTCCCGCCCAGCCCCAGCCCAGCACATCTCCAGCCCCGCTCCAGCTCCATCCACGCTCCAGCCCAGCTCCAGTCCAGCTCCAGCGAAGCCCCAGACCATCCGAGCTCCAGCCGCATCTCCAGCCCCAGTTCCAGCCAAGCTCCAGCCCAGCCCAGGTCAATCCCAGTTCCATAGAATCATAGAATCATAGAATCATAGAATATTAGAGTTGGAAGGGACCTCAGGAGGTCATCTAGTCCAACCCCCTGCTCAAAGCAGGACTAACCTCAGCTATATCATCTCAACCAGGGCTTTGTCAAGTCTCAGCTTAAAAAACTCTAAGGATGGAGATTCCACCACCTCCCTAGGTAACCCATTCCAATGCTTCACCACCCTCCTAGTAAAAAACTTTTTCCTAATGTCCAACCTAGACCTCCCCCTGCAACTTGAGACCGTTGCTCCTTGTTCTGTCATCTGCCACCACCGAGAACAGCCTAGCCCCATCCTCCCTAGAACCCCCTTTCAGGTAGTTAAAAGCCGCTATCAAATCCCCCTCACTCTTCTCTTTTGCAGACTAAACAAAGTTCCCTCAGCCTCTCCTCATAAGTCCTGTGCTCCAGCCCCCTAATCATTTTGGTTGCCCTCCGCTGCACTCTCTCCAAATTGTCCACATCTTTTTTGTAGTGGGGGGCCCAAAACTGGACACAGTATTCTAAATGCGGCCTCACCAATGCCGAATAGAGGGGAATAATCACTTCCCGTGACCTGCTGGCAATGCCCCTCCTAATGCAGCCCAATATGCCATTGGCCTTCTTGACAACCAGGGCACACTGCTGACTCATATCTAGCTTTTTATCCACCGTTACTCCCAGGTCCTTTTCTGCAGAGCTGCTGCCCAGCTCGTCGGTCCCCAGTCTATAGCTGTGCATGGGATTCTTCCTTCCTAAGTGGAGGACTCTGCACTTGTCCTTGTTGAACCTCATTAGATTTCTTTTGGCCCAATCCTCCAGTTTGTTTAGGTCACTCTGTATCCTATCCCTACCTTGCAGGGTATCTACCACTCCCCCCAGCTTAGTGTCGTCCGCAAACTTGCTGAGGGTGCAATCTACCCCATCCTCCAGATCATTAATAAAGATGTTGAACAAAACCGGCCCCAGGACCGACCCCTGGGGAACTCCGCTTGTGACCGGTTGCCAGCTAGACATGGAGCCATTGATCACACTCCAGTCACACTCCAGCCCATCCCCAGCCCACCTCCAGTCTAGCCCCAGGCCAGCCCAGCTCCAGCTCCAGCCCCAGCCCAGCCCCAGCTCCATCCACGTTCCAGACCAGACCCAGTCCCGCTCCAGCCTAGCTCCTGCCGAGCCCCAGACCAGCCCAGGTCCAGCCCCTTCTCTGGCGAAACTGCAGCCCAGCCCCAGCCCAGCTCCAGCCGCTGTCCAAGCCAGCCAATCGCCAGCCCTGCCCCAGCCCATTTCCAGCTCAGCCCCAGCCCATCCCCGCTCCAGCCCCGCTCCAGTCCAGCCCAGCCGCAGCCCACGCCCAGCCCAGTCCCAGCCCAGCTCCAATTCCAGCCCAGCTCCAGATCCAGCCCCAGCCGCAGCCCAGCCCCAGCTCCAGCCCCAGTCCAGCCCCAGCTCCATCCACGCTCCTGACCAGATCCAGCCCATCTCCATCCCAGCCCCAGCCCATCTCCCGCCCAGCCCCAGCCCAGCACATCTCCAGCCCTGCTCCAGCTCCATCCACGCTCCAGACCAGACCCAGCCCAGGTCCAGCCCCAGCTCCAGCCACGCTCCAAACCACTCCCAGCACAGCTCCAGCTTAGCCCAAGCCACGCCGCAGCCCAGCCCATCTCCAACCCAGCTCCAGCCCCTGTCCAGCCCAGCCAATCTACAGCCCATCCCCAGCCCACCTGCAGTCCAGCCCCAGCCCAGCCCCGCTCCAGCCATAGCTTTGCCCAACCCAGAGCCCTAGCCCATCTGCAGCCCACGTGCATTCCAGCCCCGATCCAGCCCCGCTCCAGTCCAGCCCAGCTTCATCCCAGGGCCAGCGAAGCCATACTCCAGCCCAGCTCCAGCCCAGCCCCAGCTCCAGCCACGCTCCAGTCCAGCTCCAACCCATCTCGAGCCCAGCCCCAGCCCATCTCCCGCCCGGCCCCAGCCCAGCCCAACTCCAGCCTAGCCCCAGCCCAGCCCACGTCCAGCCATAGCTCCAGCCGAGTTCCAGTCACGCTCCAGCCCAGCCCCAGCTCCGCTCCATTCGCGCTCCAGCGCAGCTCCAGTCCAGCTCCAGCGAAGCCCCAGCCCATCCAAGCTCCAGCCCCATCTCCAGCCCCAGCTCGAGCCCAGCTCCAGCCCAGCCCCAGTCCAGCCCAGTTCCAGTCACACTCCAGCCCAGCCCCAACTCCGCTCCATTCCCACTCCAACCCAGCTCCAGCCCAACCCAGCACAAGCCTAGCCCCATCCCAGCATAGCTCCATCCCCACTCCAGCCCCGCCCCATCCCAGCTCCAGCTTAAACCAAGTCCAGCCACAGCCCAGCCCAGCTCCAGCCGCTGTACAAGCCAGCCAATCGCCAGCCCTGCCCCAACCCATTTCCAGCTCAGCCCCAGCCCATCCCCGCTCCAGCCCCGCTCCAGTCCAGCCCGGCCGCAGCCCAGGCCCAGCCCATCTCCAGCCCAGTCCCAGCCCAGCCCCGCTCCAGCCCCGCTCCAGCCCCGCTCCAGTCCAGCCCAACTGCAGCCTATGCCCAGCTCCAGTCCAGCTCCAGCGAAGCCCCAGCCCATCCGAGCTCCAGCCCCATATCCAGCCCAGCCGCAGACCCTCCCAGACCAGCTCCAGACCAGCCCAGGTACAGCCCGAGCCCAGCCACAGCTCCAGCCCCAGCCCAGCCACAGCTCCAGCCCCAGCCCAGCCCCAGCTCTAGCCCCAGCCCAGCCCCAGCTCCAGCCATGCTCCAGCCCATCTCGAGCCCAGCTCCAGCCCCATCTCCAGCCCAGCCCCAGATCTGCCCAGCCCAGCTCCAGCCCAGCCCAGGTACAGCCCCAGCCCAGCACCAGCTCCAGCCCTGCCAATGCCCAGCTTAGCTCCAGCCCAACCCCAGACCAGCCCAGGTCCAGCCCCAGCTCCAGCCACGCTCCAGCCCAGCCCCAGCACAGCTCCAGCTTAGCCCAAGCCGAGCTGCATCTGATCCCAGCTCCAGCCCAGCTCCAGCCCCTGCCCAGCCCAGTTCCAGCCACGCTCCAGCCCAGCCCCAGCTCCGCTCCATTCCCGCTCCAGCCCAGCTCCAGTGAAGCCCCAGCCCATCCGAGCTCCAGACCCATCTCCAGCCCAGCCGCAGATCCTCCCATCCCAGCTCCAGACCATCCCAGGTACAGCCCCAGCCCAGCCACAGCTAAAGCCCCAGCCCAGCAACAGCTCCATCACCAGCCCCATCCCAAGCCCCAGCCTAGCCCCAGCTCCAGCCACGCTCCAGCCCAGCCCCAGCACAGCTCCAGCTTAGCCCAAGCCGAGCTACATCCGAGCCCAGCTCCAGCCCAGCTCCAGCCCCTGTCCAGCCCAGCTCCAGCCACGCTCCAGACCAGCTCCAGCCCTGCCCAGCTCCAGCCCCAGCTCCAGCCCCAGCTCCAGCCGCAACCCCAGTCCATCTCCAGCCCCAGCTCCAGCCACGCTCCAGCCCAGCCCCAGCACAGCTCCAGCTTAGCCCAAGCCGAGCTGCATCCGATCCTAGGTCCAGCCCAGCTCCAGCCCCTGTCCAGCCCAGCTCCAGCCCCATCTCCAGCACAGCCCCAGATTCTCCCAGCCCAGTTCCAGACCATCACAGGTACAGCCCCAGCCCAGCCCCAGCTCCAGGCCCAGCTCCAGCACAGCCAAAGAACAGCTTAGCTCCAGCTCAACCCCAGACCAGCCCAGGTCCAGCCCCAGCTCCAGCCACGCTCCAGCCCAGCCCCAGGACACCTCCAGCTTAGCCCAAGCCGAGCTGCATCCGAGCCCAACTCCAGACCAGCTCCAGCCCCTGTCCAGCCCAGCTCCAGCCCAGCTCCAGCCCAGCTCCAGGCCTGCCCAGGTACAGCCTCAGCTCCAGCCACAGGTCCAGCCACAGCTCCAGCCCATCTCCAGCCCCATCTCCAGCACAGCTCCAGATTCTCCCAGCCCAGTTCCAGCCCAGCCCAGGTACAGCCCTAGCCCAGCCCCAGCTCCAGGCCCAGCTCCAGCACAGCCAAAGACCAGCTTAGCTCCAGCTCAACCCAAGACCAGCCCAGGTCCAGCCCCAGCTCCAGCCACGCACCAGCCCAACCCCAGCATAGCTCCAGCTTAGCCCAAGCCGAGCTGCATCCGAGCCCAGCTCCATCCGAACTCCAACCCCGATCCAGCCCAGCTATAGCCCAGCCCAGCTCCATCCCAGCCCCTGCCCATCTCCAGACCTGCCCAGGTACAGCCTCATCTCCAGCCCCAGGTCCAGCCACAGCTCCAGCCCATCTCCAGCCCCATCTCCAGCACAGCCCCAGATTCTCCGAGCCCTGTTCCAGACCAGCCTAGGTACAGCCCCAGCCCAGTACCAGCTCCAGCCCCAGCTCCAGCCCAGACCAGCTCCAGTTCCAGCCCAGCCCCAGATCCAGTCCCAGCCGTAGACCAGCCCCAGCTCCAGCCCCATCTCCAGCCAAGCACCAGTTCCTCCCAGCACCAGCTCCAGCCCCAGCTCCAGCCCAGCCAATGCCCAGCTTAGCTCCAGCCCAAACCCAGACCAGCCCAGATCCAGCCCCAGCTCCAGCCCAGTTCCAGTCACTCTCCAGCCCAGCCCCAGCAGAGCTCCAGCTTAGCCCAAGCCGAGCTGTATCGGAGCCCAGCTCCAGCCCAGCCCCAGCCCCTGTCCAGCGCAGCTCCAGCCACACTCCAGCCCAGTCCCAGCTCCGCTCCAATCCCGCTCCAGCCCAGCTCCAGCGAAGCCCCAGCCCATCCGAGCTCCAGTCCCATCTCCAGCCCAACCGCAGATCCTCCCATCCCAGCTCCAGACCATCCCATGTACAGCCCCAGCCCAGCAACAGCTCCACCCCCAGCCCAGCAACAGCTCCATCACCAGCCCCAGCCCAGGCCCAGTTCCAGCCCCAGCTCCAGCCCAGGCAAAGCACAGCTTAGCTCCAGCCCAACCCCAGCACTGCTCCAGCTTAGCCCAAGCCGAGCTGCATCCGAGCCCAGCTCCAGCCCAGCTCCAGCCCCTGTCCAGCCCAGCTCCAGCCACGCTCCAGCCCAGCTCCATCCCGTCTCCAGCCCCATCTCCAGCACAGCCCCAGATTCTCCCAGCCCAGTTCCAGACCAGCCCAGTTACAGCCCCAGCCCAGAACCAGCTCCAGCCCCAGCTCCAGCCCAGCCAATGCCCAGCTTAGCTCCAGCCCAAGCCCAGACCAGCCCAGGTCCAGCCCCAGCTCCAGCCACGCTCCAGCCCAACCCCAGCACAGCTCCAGCTTATCCCAAGCCGAGCTGCATCCGAGCCCAGCTCCAGCCCAGCTCCAGCCCCTGTCCAGCCCAGCTCCAGCCGCAGCCCCAGCCCATCTCCAGCCCCAGCTCCAGCCATGCTCCAGCCCAGCCCCAGCACAGCTCCAGCTTAGCCCAAGCCGAGCTGCATCCGAGTCCAGCTCCAGCCCCTGTCCAGCCCAGCTCCAGCCACGCTCCAGCCCAGCCCCAGCTCCGCTCCATTCCCGCTCCAGCCCAGCTCTAGCGAAGCCCCAGCCCATCCGAGCTCCAGACCCATCTCCAGCCCAGCCGCAGATCCTCCCATCCCAGATCCAGACCATCCCAGGTACAGCCCCAGCCCAGCCACAGCTCGAGCCCCAGCCCAGCAACAGCTCCATCACCAGCCCCATCCCAAGCCCCAGCCTAGCCCCAGCTCCAGTAACGCTCGACCACAGCTCCAGCCCATCTAAAGCCCAGCTCCAGCCCCATCTCCAGCCCAGCCCCAGATCCTTCCAGCCCAGCTCCAGACCAGCCCAGGTACAGCCCCAGCCCAGCACCAGCTTCAGCCCCAGCTCCAGCCCAGCCAATGCCCAGCTTAGCTCCAGCCCATCCCACACCAGCCCAGGTCCAGCCCCAGCTCCAGCCACGCTACAGCCCAGCCGCAGCACAGCTCCAGCTTAGCCCAAGCAGAGCTGCATCCGAGCCCAGCCTCAGCCCAGCTCCAGGCCCTGTCCAGCCCAGCTCCAGCCAAGCTCCAGCCCAGCTCCAGCCCTGCCCAGCTCCAGCCCCATCCCCAGCCCAGCTCCAGACCTGCCCAGGTACAGCCCCAGCTCCAGCCCCAGCTCCAGCCGCAGCACAAGCCCATCTCCAGCACAGCCCCAGATTCTCCCAGGCCAGTTCCAGACCAGCCCAAGTACGGCCCCAGCCCAGCCCCAGCTCCAGCCCCAGCTCCAGCCCAGCCAAAGCTCAGCTTAGCTCCAGCCCAACCCCAGACCGGCCCAGGTCCAGCCCCAGTTCCAGCCACGCTCCAGCCCAACCCCAGGACAGCTCCAGCTTAGCCCAAGCCGAGCTGCATCCGAGCCCAGCCTCAGCCCAGCTCCATCCCAACTCCAACCCCGATCCAGCCCAGCTCTAGCCCAGCCCAGCTCCAGCCCAGCCCCTGCCCATCTCCAGGCCTGCCCAGGTACAGCCTCAGCTCCAGCCACAGGTCCAGCCACAGCTCCAGCCCATCTCCAGCCCCATCTCCAGCACAGCCCCAGATTCTCCCAGCCCAGTTCCAGACCATACCAGGTACAGCCCCAGCCCATTACCAGCTCCAGCCCCAGCTCCAGCCCAGCCCAGCCCAGCTCCAGTTCCAGCCCAGCCCCAGATCCAGTCCCAGCCGTAGCCCAGCCCCAGCTCCAGCCCCAGCTCCAGCCACGCTCCAGCACAGCTCCAGCCCATCTCGAGCCCAGCTCCAGCCCCATCTCCAGCCCAGCACCAGTTCCTCCCAGCCCAGCTCCACACCAGCCCAGGTACAGCCCCAGCACAGCACCAGCTCCAGCCCCAACTCCAGCCCAGCCAATGCCCAGCTTAGCTCCAGCCCAACCCCAGACCAGCCCAGATCCAGCCCCAGCTCCAGCCCCAGCTCCAACCCCAGCCCTGCCCAGGTCCAGCCATAGCTCCAGCCCAGTTCCAGTCACGCTCCAGCCCAGCCCCAGCAGAGCTCAAGCTTAGCACAAGCCGAGCTGCATCCGAGCCCAGCTCCAGCCCAGCTCCAGCCCCTGTCCAGCAGAGCCCCAGATTCTCCCAGCCCAGTTCCAGACCAGCCCAGTTACAGCCCCATCCCAGAACCAGCTCCAGCCCCAGCTCCAGCCCAGCCAATGCCCAGCTTAGCTCCAGCCCAACCCCAGACCAGCCCAGGTCCAGCCCCAGCTCCAGCCACGATCCAGCCCAACCCCAGCACAGCTCCAGCTTAGCCCAAGCCTAACTGCATCCGAGCCCAGCTCCAGCCCAGCTCCAGCCCCTGTCCAGCCCAGCTCCAGCCACGCTCCAGCCCAGCTCCAGCCCTGCCCAGCTCCAGCCCCAGCTCCAGCCCCAGCTCCAGCCTCAGCCCCAGCTCATCTCCAGCCCCAGCTCCAGCCACGCTCCAGCTCAGCCCCAGCACAGCTCCAGCTTAGCCCAAGCCGAGCTGCATCCGATCCCAGCTCCAGCCCAGCTCCAGCCCCTGTCCAGCCCAGCTCCAGCCACGCTCCAGCGCAGCCCCATCTCCGCTCCATTCCCGCTCCAGCCCAGCTCCAGCGAAGCCCCAGCCCATCCGAGCTCTAGACCCATCTCCAGCCCAGCCGCAGACCAGCCCAGGTCCAGACACAGCTCCAGCCACGCTCCAGCCCAGCCCCAGCACAGCTCCAGCTTAGCCGAAGCCGAGCTGCATCCGAGCCCAGCTCCAGCCCAGCTCCAGCCCCTGTCCAGCCCAGCTCCAGCCACGCTTTGCTCAGCTCCAGCCCTGCCCCAGCTCCAGCCCCATCCCCAGCACAGCTCCAGACCTGCCCAGGTACAGCCCCAGCTCCAACCCCAGCTCCAGACCTGCCCAGGTACAGCCCCAGCTCCAGCCCCAGCTCCAGACCTGCCCAGGTACAGCCCCAGCTCCAGCCCCAGCTCCATCCGCAGCCCCAGCCCATCTCCAGCCCCATCTCCAGCACAGCCCCAGATTCTCCCAGCCCAGTTCCAGACCAGCCCAGGTAAAGCCCCAACCCAGCCCCAGCTCCAGCCCCAGCTCCAGCCCAGCCAAAGCTCAGCTTAGCTCCAGCCTAACCCCAGCACTGCTCCAGCTTAGCCCAAGCCGAGCTGCATCCGAGCCCAGCTCCAGCCCAGCTCCAGCCCCTGTCCAGCCCAGCTCCAGCCACGCTCCAGCCCAGCTCCAGCCCGTCTCCAGCCCCATCTCCAGCACAGCCCCAGATTCTCTCAGCCCAGTTCCAGACCAGCCTAGGTACAGCCCCAGCCCATCACCAGCTCCAGCCCCAGCTCCAGCCCAGCCAATGCCCAGCTTAGCTCCAGCCCAACCCCAGACCAGCCCAGATCCAGCCCCAGCTCCAGCCCCAGCTCCAACCCCAGCCCAGCCCAGGTCCAGCCCTAGCTCCAGCCCAGTTCCAGTCACGATCCAGACCAGCCACAGCAGAGCTCCAGCTTAGCCGAAGCCGAGCTGTATCCGAGCCCAGCTCCAGCCCAGCCCCAGCCCCTGTCCAGCCCAGCTCCAGCCACGCTCCAGCCCAGCCCCAGCTCCGCTCCATTCCCGCTCCAGCCCAGCTCCAGCCCATCCGAGCTCCAGACCCATCTCCAGCCCAGCCGCAGATCCTCCCATCCCAGCTCCAGACCATCCCAGTTACAGCCCCAGCCCAGCCACGCTCCAGCCCAGCCCCCAGCTCCGCTCCAATCCCGCTCCAGCCCAGATCCAGCGAAGCCCCAGCCCATCCGAGCTCCAGTCCCATCTCCAGCCCAGACGCAGATCCTCACATCCCAGCTCCAGACCATCCCATGTACAGCCCCAACCCAGCCACAGCTCCAGCCCCAGCCCAGCAACAGCTCCATCACAAGCCCCAGCCCAGCCCCTGCTCCAGCCCCAGCTCCAGCCCAGCCAAAGCACAGTTTAGCTCCAGCCCAACCCCAGCTCTTCTCCACTTTAGCCCAAGCCGAGCTGCATCCGAGCCCAGCACCAGCCCAGCTCCAGCCCCTGTCCAGCCCAGCTCCAGCTACGCTCGAGCCCAGCTCCAGCCCGTCTCCAGCCCCATCTCCAGCACAGCCCCAGATTCTCCCAGCCCAGTTCCAGACCAGCCCAGTTACAGCCCCAGCCCAGAACCAGATCCAGCCCCAGCTCCAGCCCAGCCAATGCCCAGCTTAGCTCCAGCCCAACCCCAGACCAGCCGAGGTCCAGCCCCAGCTCCAGCTACGATCCAGCCCAACCCCAGCACAGCTCCAGCTTAACCCAAGCCGAGCTGAATCCGAGCCCTACTCCAGCCCATCTCCAGCCCCTGTCCAGCCCAGCTCCAGCCACGCTCCAGACCAGCTCCAGCCCTGCCTAGCTCCAGCGCCAGCTCCAGCCCAGCCAAAGCACAGTTTAGCTCCAGCCCAACCCCAGCACTTCTCCACTTTAGCCCAAGCCGAGCTGCATCCGATCCCAGCTCCAGCCCAGCTCCAGCCCCTGTCCAGCCCAGC
Organism: Emydura macquarii macquarii; assembly: GCF_026122565.2. NCBI lineage: Eukaryota > Metazoa > Chordata > Testudines > Chelidae > Emydura > Emydura macquarii. The sequence continues at coordinate 18,426 of NW_027132886.1, read as the reverse complement.
TCCAGCCACGCTCCAGCCCAGTCCCAGCTCCGCTCCATTCCCGCTCCAGCCCAGCTCCAGCCCATCCGAGCTCCAGACCCATCTCCAGCCCAGCCGCAGATCATCCCATCCCAGCTCCAGACCATCCCAGTTACAGCCCCAGCCCAGCCACAGCTCCAGCCCCAGCCCAGCAACAGCTCCATCACCAGCCTCATCCCAAAACCCAGCCTATCCCCAGCTCCAGCCACGATCCAACACAGCTCCAGCCCATCTCAAGCCCAGCTCCATCCCCATCTCCAGCCCAGCCCCAGATCCTCCCAGCCCAGCTCCAGACCAGCCCAGGTACAGCCCCAGCCCAGCCCCAGCTCCAGCCCCAGCTCCAGCCGAGCCAAAGCTCAGCTTAGCTCCAGCCTAACCCCAGCACTGCTCCAGCTTAGCCCAAGCCGAGCTGCATCCGAGAGCCCAGCTCCAGCCCCTGTCCAGCCCAGCTCCAGCCACGCTCCAGCCCAGCTCCAGCCCGTCTCCCGCCCCATCTCCAGCACAGCCCCAGATTCTCTCAGCCCTGTTCCAGACAAGCCCAGGTACAGCCCCAGCCCAGCCCCAGCTCCAGCCCCAGCTCCAGCCCAGCCAATGCCCAGCTTAGCTCCAGCCCAACCCCAGACCAGCCCAGGTCCAGCCCCAGCTCCAGCCACGCTCCAGCCCAACCCCAGCACAGCTCCAGCTTAGCCCAAGCCGAGCTGCATCCGAGCCCAGCTCCAGCCCAGCTCCAGCCCCTGTCCAGCCCAGCTCCAGCCACGCTCCAGCCCAGCCCCAGCTCCGCTCCATTCCCGCTCCAGCCCAGCTCCAGAGAAGCCCCAGCCCATCCGAGCTCCAGTCCCATCTCCAGCCCAGACGCAGATCCTCCCATCCCAGGTCCAGACCAGCCCAGGTACAGCCCCAGCCCAGCCACAGCTCCAGCCCCAGCCCAGCCACAGCTCCAGCCCCAGCCCAGCCCCATCCCAGCCCCAGCCACACTCTAGCCCATCTCGAGCCCACCTCCAGCCCCATATCCAGCCCAGCCCCAGATCCTCCCAGCCCAGCTCCAGACCAGCCCAGGTCCAGCCCAAGCTCCAGCCGCGCTCCAGCCGAGCCCCAGCACAGCTCCAGCTTAGCCCAAGCCGAGCTGCATCCGAGCCCAGCTCCAGCCCAGCTCCAGCCCCTGTCCAGCCCAGCTCCAGCCACGCTCCAGCCCAGCTCCAGCCCAGCTCCAGCCCCTGTCCAGCCCAACCCCAGCACAGCTCCAGCTTAACCCAAGCCGAGCTGAATCCGAGCCCTACTCCAGCCCATCTCCAGCCCCTGTCCAGCGCAGCTCCAGCCACGCTCCAGACCAGCTCCAGCCCTGCCCAGCTCCAGCCCCAGCTCCAGCCCAGCCAAAGCACAGTTTAGCTCCAGCCCAACCCCAGCACTTCTCCACTTTAGCCCAAGCCGAGCTGCATCCGATCCCAGCTCCAGCCCAGCTCCAGCCCCTGTCCAGCCCAGTTCCATTCCCGCTCCAGCCCAGCTCCAGCCCATCCGAGCTCCAGACCCATCTCCAGCCCAGCCGCAGATCATCCCATCCCAGCTCCAGACCATCCCAGTTACAGCCCCAGCCCAGCCACAGCTCCAGCCCCAGCCCAGGAACAGCTCCATCACCAGCCCCATCCCAAACCCCAGCCTATCCCCAGCTCCAGCCACGATCCAACACAGCTCCAGCCCATCTCAAGTCCATCTCCAGCCCCATCTCCAGCCCAGCCCCAGATCCTCCCAGCCCAGCTCCAGACCAGCCCAGGTACAGCCCCAGCCCAGCACCAGCTCCAGCCCCAGCTCCAGCCCAGCCAATGCCCAGCTTAGTTCCAGCCCAACCCCAGACCAGCCCAGGTCCAGCCCCAGCTCCAGCCACGCTCCAGCCCAGCCCCAGCACAGCTCCAGCTTAGCCCAAGCCGAGCTGCATCCGAGCCCAGCCCCTGTCCAGCCCAGCTCCAGCCACGCTCCAGCCCAGCCACAGCTCCGCTCCATTCCCGCTCCAGCCCAGCTCCAGCGAAGCCCCAGCCCATCCGAGCTCCAGACCCATCTCCAGCCCAGCCGCAGATCCTCCCATCCCAGATCCAGACCATCCCAGGTACAGCCCCAGCCCAGCCACAGCTCCAGCCCCAGCCCAGCAACAGCTCCATCACCAGCCCCAGCCCAGCCCCAGCTCTAGCCGCAGCCTAGCCCGAGCTCCAGCCACGCTCCAACACAGCTCCAGCCCATCTCAAGCCCAGCTCCAGCCCCAGATCCTCCCAGCCCAGCTCCAGACCAGACCAGGTACAGCCGCAGCCCAGCACCAGCTCCAACCCCAGCTCCAGCCCAGCCAATGCCCAACTTAGCTCCAGCCCAACCCCAGCCCAGCCCAGGTCCAGCCCCAGGTCCAGCCACGCTCCAGCCCAGCCCCAGCACACCTCCAGCTTAGCCCAAGCCGAGCTGCATCCGAGCCCAGCTCCAGCCCAGGTCCAGCCCCTGTCCAGCCTAGCTCCAGCCAAGCTCCAGCCCAAATCCAGCCCTGCCCAGCTCCAGCCCCATCCCCAGCCCAGCTCCAGACCTGCCCAGGTACAGCCCCAGCTCCAGCCCCAGCTCCAGCCGCAGCCCCAGCCCATCTCCAGCCACATCTACAGCACAGACCCAGATTCTCCCAGCCCAATTCCAGACCAGCCCAGGTACAGCCCCAGCCCAGCCCCAGCTCCAGCCCCAGCTCCAGCCGAGCCAAAGCTCAGCTTAGCTCCAGCCTAACCCCAGCACTGCTCCAGCTTAGCCCAAGCCGAGCTGCATCCGAGCCCAGCTCCAGCCCCTGTCCAGCCCAGCTCCAGCCACGCTCCAGCCCAGCTCCAGCCCGTCTCCAGCCCCATCTCCAGCACAGCCCCAGATTCTCTCAGCCCAGTTCCAGACAAGCCCAGGTACAGCCCCAGCCCAGCCCCAGCTCCAGCCCCAGCTCCAGCCCAGCCAATGCCCAGCTTTGCTCCAGTCCAACCCCAGACCAGCCCAGGTCCAGCCCCAGCTCCAGCCACGTTCCAGCCCAACCCCAGCACAGCTCCAGCTTAGCCCAAGCCGAGCTGCATCCGAGCCCAGCTCCAGCCCATCTCCAGCCCCTGTCCAGCCCAGCTCCAGCCACGCTCCAGCCCAGCCCCAGCTCCGCTCCATTCCCGCTCCAGCCCAGCTCCAGAGAAGCCCCAGCCCATCCGAGCTCCAGTCCCATCTCCAGCCCAGACGCAGATCCTCCCATCCCAGGTCCAGACCAGCCCAGGTACAGCCCCAACCCAGCCACAGCTACAGCCCCAGCCCAGCCACAGCTCCAGCCCCAGCCCAGCCCCATCCCAGCCCCAGCCACGCTCCAGCCCATCTCGAGCCCACCTCCAGCCCCATATCCAGCCCAGCCCCAGATCCTCCCAGCCCAGCTCCAGACCAGCCCAGGTCCAGCCCCAGCTCCAGCCGCGCTCCAGCCGAGCCCCAGCACAGCTCCAACTTAGCCCAAGCCGAGCTGCATCCGAGCCCAGCTCCAGCCCAGCTCCAGCCCCTGTCTAGCCCAGCTCCAGCCACGCTCCAGCCCAGCTCCAGTCCATTTCCAGCCCCATCTCCAGCACAACCACAGATTCTCCCAGCCCAGTTCCAGACCAGCCCAGGTACAGCCCCATCCCAGCCCCAGCTCCAGGCCCAGCTCCAGCCCAGCCGAAGCCCAGCTTAGCTCCAGCCCAACCCCAGACTAGCCCCAGCTCCAGCCACGCTCCATCCCAACCCCAGCACAGCTCCAGCTTAGCCCAAGCCGAGCTGCATCCGAGCCCAGCTCCATCCAAACTCCAACCCCGATCCAGCCCAGCTCTAGCCCAGCCCAGCTCCAGCCCAGCCCCTGCCCAGCTCCAGCCCCATCTCTAGCCCAGCCCCAGATCCTCCCAGCCCAGCTCCAGACCAGCCCAGTTACAGCCCCACCCCATCACCAGCTCCTGGCCCAGCTCCAGCCAAGCCAAAGCCCAGCTTAGCTCCAGCCGAACCCCAGCCCAGCCCAGGTCCAGCCCCAGCTCCAGCCACGCTCCAGCCCAGCCCCAGCACAGCTCCAGCTTAGCCCAAGCTGAGCTGCATCCGAGCCCAGCCTCAGCCCAGCTCCAGCCCCTGTCCAGCCCAGCTCCAGCCAAGCTCCAGCCCAGCTCCAGCCCTGCCCAGCTCCATCCCCATCCCCAGCCCAGCTCCAGACCTGCCCAGGTACAGCCCCAGCTCCAGCCCCAGCTCCAGCCGCAGCCCCAGCCCATCTCCAGCACAGCCCCAGATTCTCCCAGCTCAACGCCAGACCAGCCCAGGTACAGCCCCAGCCCACCACCAGCTCCAGCCCCAGCTCCAGCCGCAGACCCAGCCCATCTCCAGCCCCATCTCCAGCACAGCCCCTGATTGTCCCAGCCCAGTTCCAGACCAGCCCAGGTACAGCCCCAGCCCAGCCGCAGCTCCAGCCCCAGCTCCATCCCAGCCAAAGCCCAGCTTAGCTCCAGCCCAACCCCAGACCAGCCCAGCTCCAACCCCAGCCCAGCCCTCGCCCAGCACATCCCCAGCTCCGCTCCATTCCCGCTCCAGCCCAGCTCCAGCGAAGGCCCAGCCCATCTGAGCTCCATCCCCCATCTCCAGCCCAGCCACAGATCCTCCCAGCCCAGCTCCAGACCAGACCAGGTACAGCCCCAGCTCCAGCTACGCTCCAGCCCAGCCAATTCCCAGCTTAGCTCCAGCCCAAACCCAGACTAGCCCAGGTCCAGCCCCAGCTCCAGCCACAATCCAGCCCAACCCCAGCACAGCTCCAGCTTAGCCCAAGCCGAGCTACAGCCGAGCCCAGCTCCAGCCCCTGTCCAGCCCAGCTCCAGCCCAGCCCAGCTACAGCCCCATCTCCAGCCGCAGCCCCAGCCCATCTCCAGCCCCAGCTCCAGCCACGCTCCAGCCAAGCCCCAGCACAGCTCCAGCTTAGCCCAAGCTGAGCTGCATCCGATCCCAGCTCCAGCCCAGCTCCAGCCCCTGTCCAGCCCAGCTCCAGCCACGCTCCAGCCCAGCCCCAGCTCCGCTCCATTCCCGCTCCAGCCCAGCTCCAGCGAAGCCCCAGCCCATCCGAGCTCCAGACCCATCTCCAGCCCAGCCGCAGATCCTCCCATCCCAGGTCCAGACCAGCCCAGGTACAGCCCCAGCCCAGCCACAGCTCCAGCCCCAGCCCAGCAACAGCTCCATCACCAGCCCCATCCCAAGCCCCAGCCTAGCCCCAGCTCCAGCCATGCTCCAACACAGCTCCAGCCCATCTCAAGCCCAGCTCTAGCCCCATCTCTAGCCCAGCCCCAGATCCTCCTAGCCCAGCTCCAGAGCAGCCCAGGTACAGCTGCAGCCCAGCACCAGCTCCAGCCCCAGCTCCAGCCCAGCCAATGCCCAGCTTAGCTCCAGCCCAACCCCAGACCAGCCCAGGTCCAGCCCCAGGTCCAGCCACGCTCCAGCGGTAAATAAATCACACTTTGTATGGAGAAGGCCGGCCAGTCACTCAACTTACTACTGCTCACGTCCCCTGAGAGAAGAGCTGCTGGTATCAAACCCTGTTGAGAAATCACGTTGGTGCACAGGGTGTTGTCAGCTGACACCCTGCTGGAGAGGGGGAAAATCAGGTGATTCTGTCTTAAAAGAGGGGCAGGCTCATGGCTGAGACCTGAGGGGGTGACCTCAGAGAGACCCGAGAAGGGGTCAGAGATGTAGCTAACCCTGTAACCAAGGCAACTGGGATTTAGTCATTCACTGCAAAGGGTTGATTTGGAATTAGCCAATGGTCTTTCCTCCACACAGAGTTCCAAATGTGTCCAGAGCACAGAAGCCGGCTGTTATTGCTGCTGTTGTTATTATTGGAATTGTTATTTTTAAAACACGATTTAAAACTTATTTGTGTACCCTATGTATACATTAAATATAAGCAGAGTATGTAGATAGATAGATAGATTATGAATAATCAAAGCCAATTATTGTGGCTCTTTTGTTGTCATTATTGTTGATGTCCAGATCAATGATTTCCTTGAAAATATTCATTATTTGGTGCTATTTATTAAAGAATTTCTGCAAATACGTCTGACCCCAGAGCCCATTGACAAGAACTTCATGATAAGAAATATCTGTGAGCTTTGAGCTGTTTTGACTGGACATATTTTAGCAGGCTCTGTTTCTCTTGCCTTATTGGTTACAATAGATTATCCCGCTCCCACTTTGTGTAAGTAATGTCCTATTCATTGGGCCAAAGGCGGTGATGGGTAGGACACTCAGGTTCCAGCTCTGTCTCATTTAGAACAGCCCTGTTAAGTGCTCTGATCACTGCCTTATTGGCTATTCTTGGCTATTGCTCCCTGGTGCTGGCTCGAAATCCCATCCTGAACCCAAGACACCGTCTCAATGGAAATGTAATCACAACAGATGTGCTTCTAGGAGAAGCTACAGTATTGACGAATCAGTGTTTTATTATTAAAAAAGCTGCCTTTGAAAAATCCCAATGACAAAAATTGGATCAGAGTTTTGTCTCATTTTCCAGAGTCAGTTAGGAAACACTGCAAAACCTTCCTCTTCCAAAAAAGACTTTCTACCATAAGAAGAATGACACAGCACTGGTGTATTTAGGTATTGAGGTGTAAAATAATAAAAGGGATGCTTATCCAGGCAGATTAATAAGCAAATAATAACCCATTTAGTAACCCAATAAAATCCCAGCTGCATTAATGTAATCATCTCAACAGGAGCCCAGACATCTATGAAACTCTTCTGCACCCTTCTGTCCTTCAAACCTTCAACTCCATTTCAAAACCCCATTAAAGAGATGACACATCACCCCCATGAGATGACTGAATCTTGACTACTGCATCTAACCAAACATTTCCAAGTAACTCACCTTCCCCTACCCTGAAAACCAAGTATCTGCAACAAAGAAACCAACCAACCAAAACAAAACAAAAATGGTCAAATTAACAAACTATAAACCCCCCAAATTTCCATCCATAAGCAGAGTTTTTTTCCCCTCAAAAGTAGAAGAACCAGAGGTTCCACGAGATCCACTAGGGATTTTACTATTGCTACTGGTTTTGTGAGGCAGGTGTTCTGACAGTGTGGTAACGGGGGTGTTGTGCCATGCACCGCTGCTCACAGCTGCCTGCAGGTTCTGGATACCAGGTGAGGAATAAAAACAAGCCCACACCACTTAGGTACACTTATCTTTAATCACGGCTTACGCTCCAAAGAGCAACGGGAGACTCTATGAAGACTACTATGAAGCGGGCTGCAGGGGATTTGTACCACGCAATCCAAGTGGATTCATGGCTGAGTCTCATTACGCAGTTTGCATTTCAAGCTTTTGCATGCAGCATAACATATCAGCTCTAAGGTACAGCTAGCATTGGCAAATTTACAGCACGTGACCTTGCTTCCTAACTTTCCCCCTCTTTTGGCACCACAGACAAATTCAAACAGCCTTGCACAGCCTGTTTACCAAGCCGAGTAGCACCTCTTATCAGACCGGTTCTGACCAGGCCCATCAAGCCCCTATCTCTATCCAACGTGTTACAAACATCTTCCGCGGCCTACAATCCACCCCTTGGCGAGGTGGGTATGGTCTGACAGTAAGTAATGCGCTGCAAATACAAAACACTCCTGTATACTTTCTTCAATCTACAACAACCATAAACATTCCAAATACTAACCACTACAAGTACCACTAACATAAGTACAAGTGGGTGTAACATTAAATTTAAAGACTTGCTGGCCCCAGGGGCCCAATTTAAAACCATATCATACCAATGACATACTGTTAACTGTTGGCCATGATATGCTAAGCAGACCACCCCTTGGCTGTCAATTGTCATTCTAACTGTTGCTACCCTGGCCAAAGTCTCGGCTTGGACAAACAGGTGCTGCACTCGTCGCCCTTCTAGTTGTAATTCATGGGCTCGGGGCAGAAATACATGATATTCGTAGAGCCAATGGTATGGTAAGGTAACCTTTAAATTCTGTACCTGGTCTCATAAGCAGTGAGCATATAGCTTCGTCCGGCGTCAAGATCCATCAGGGAGGTAACCTCGTCCCTGCAGTCTACCCCTGGCCCTATGTAATTGGCCCAGATGACCACCGCACTGTGCTGGCTGTAACCATGCAGGCCGAGGACGGACTCCGTTGATAGACATCGGTGCCATTTATGACATATTGATACTTCATACATTCTCCAAGCACAGGGTGAAGACACGGGGTCAGTTCTTGTCTGGATAGGGGGCATACCCAGCCTTGCTGCCAAAGGGTGCAACGGGCCGCGTCTACCATAAAATCCTGCGAATCCATCATGCAGGAATCTATTTGGGGAAGCCAAAACCCTGCTCCCATCTGGATGGGAAGTATAAAAATTGGGCACCAAATATCCTCTCGCCATGGAATTGCCACGCGCAGGCGGGCCTGGCACAGGTGGTGCTGGCAGCAGAAGGGTTTAGGCTCCACCCACCACAAAGGAGACATTTGTAACTGTTCTTGCCAGTGGTTGGCCCATTTCTGCTGCCACTGCAAATAAAAGGCCAGATCTTGCTGGGTGGCTATGGTCTGCCACAGCATACAAACGATGGCATTAACGGTATCAGAAAGGCTTACCAGGCTCTGGAAGGTTTGCCAATGACTTTTATTCTTCCAGGCCCAAGCGACCTGGAGGGACTCTGCTGCGTGGGTACTAACGGCTCCTATTAAGGGCCCCCAGTGAGCAAGGGTGATCAAACTATCCCCCATCTCTGTTCCAGCATTACTGAGCTTGTTCCGCAGTGCTTCAATATCCCATTGGTTAAGGGCCCCCGCCGCCACACCTACCCCTTCGGCTATTATTGCACCCAGATCTCGTTGGATGCGCAATGGGGGTATGGGCCACATAAAGTGGGTATATTGCCAACGCCCCGGGACATAACTTGAAACATTAACTCGGGAGGTATCAAAGGTTAAGGTCACGTCCCGAATTCGGGCTGCCTGTATCATAGACTGGCAAGCTGACAATTGCCGCACCACGGCGCCCTCAGGTGAGGCCCCGGGTTGACCCCTGTTAACACTCCCTCGGGCAGCAGTATGCCCCAAGAAGGGGCTGTGGCCCTGCTCAATGGATAATACCATTGAAAGGCAAAAGCCCATGGTCGGCCCAGGTTACCGGGGAGTCCTAACAAATTAGTGGCCTACACCACCAATGTTTCATTTGGGGACAATATTCCAGTGGTGCCGGCTGCCGGGCAACTTAGAAGCCATACTCGGGTGGCCTCTAGCTCGGCCTGAGTGGGTCCCCCCCCCAAGGTGGTCCGATGAAATCCACTTGCCACACTTGGCCCGGACGGGTCCCTCACTTCAGAGACCCCGTGGGGTGCTTCGTCCAAGGTTGTGTTCGCACAGCTGTGCACACAGGGCAGTTCTCCAGCACTGTCTGAATCACATCCTTGTTTGTTGGGATTCCTCGCCGACGGGCCCACTGCGTGGTGCCTTCCATTCCTCTGTGGCCTCCTTGTTCGTGGGCCCAGCGTGTCAGTGCCTCCGCAACTGGCTCAAGCATCCTCACTGCTGCCAGCTGGTCAGCTTCTTGATTAGCCAGGTGGGCTAACCTGCCCCTCTTTTGGTGGGCGTCGACATGTCCAATAAAAATCTGTTTCTTTTGTGCTGCTTGCCACAACTGCTCCCCTGCCTCGCCCTGCCTGAGAACTGGAGACAATAGACTACTCCTCTGCCTCGCTCTGCCTGAGGGCTGGAGACAATAGACGCCTCACCCTACTTGAGGGCCGGAGACAATAGACTGCTCCCCTGCCTCGCCCTACTTGAGTGCAGGAGACAATAGACTACTTCCTTGCCTTGCCCTGCTTGAGGGCCGGAGGCCATAAACAGTTTGTCAGTCCACCCTGCTAGGGACCAGGGCTAAAGACTCCTGAACAGGCACTGATTTCCCCCTTCAGGGAGGCGCTGGGGCCTTCCTCAGAGTCTGGGTCCGAGGAAGGGTCGCAACACCCGGCCGGACCGTGCCGCCGGCGTACAGTCCCCCTTCCGACAACCCCAGTCAACACTGAGCTGGAGAGTATTTTCAAACTCTGTTCTTTTTGTGGTCTGAAAAAAAACACAAGAACAAAATGACACACTCCATGAGCTCTTCAATTAACCCCCTGGTGGCAGAATACCCAACCGACTAAAGCAGGCATTTCTTCATCATACCAGCAAAGGTCAGGGGACTTCAGAGAATCTTTGATCCTAGCCCTAGCCGAAGTCCATGGTTCAGATGTTAGAGAAGAGGAAGACTTCCGGGGCTGTTTCATTTTTGGAACTGTTATGTTGAATCCTTTTAATTGCTTGTATTCAGAGAGACAGAAACCAGCACAGGAAGACAGAGAGATGCAACACGGGAAGCGTCTTTATTGAACTGACACTAAAACCAGCCAGGACTGGCTGAGCTGTCCTCTAATAGTCTAATTCTATAGCTTCTGGATCGATTGAGCGGGTCTTCACTGACCACTCAATTGATCCAGAAAGGTCCATCTGACAACGGCGACTTTGCCGCCATCAGTGTAGACATGCCCTTTCTTTCTTTCTTTCTTTCTTTCTTTCTTTCTTTCTTTCTTTCTTTCTTTCTTTCTTTCTTTCTTTCTTTCAGCAGTTACATGTTTTTCTTTACACACACAACACTGAAATCAAAGGCTCCTTTGGCTACAGATGCAACAGCACGTGACATTTTAAAAATGTTCCATTCACACTGGGTGTGGGTAGGTCAGAGAGATGGAAGAAATATGAAAAGCCAGATACGTAGCTGGTGTAGATCAGTGAAGATACATTGTAATGAACGGGCTAGTGCTGTACATCAGCTGTAGATCCACTGCAATCATTGGGGTCAGATCCCAGGAGGGTTAAATTTGCATAGTGCTGTGAAGCGATGCCAGTTTACAGGAACTGAATATCTGTAACACGAGGTCCAGTTTGATGATTTTTCCTGTATCTGAGATGCTCATTGCTCAACACCACAGTCCCATTTTAATACCCGTGGCAGATTGTAAGATGTCACAATAATTGTTAGTAGACAGACATCTGTCAGATGGGCACCCAGGCAGCAAACAAACTGATCAATGGGGCCTGGGGCTGATAGGCAGCATAACGGGAATAGAAAGAGACTGGGGGTGGGGAGAAAAATTGAAACAGACACACCCACCCTGGAAAGAACCTACTCCAGAAGAAGGGAAGCCACCTTCAAGGTATCCTGGGAGAAAGTGGGAAGAAAGTAATGTTGCTGCATCGGTTACACGCTCAGGGCAGCTCAACAATGGAATAGCACTGGAATGGGTTACCTAGGGAGATGGTAGATTCTCCATCTTTAGAAGTTTCTAAACTGCGGCTTGACAAAACCCTCACTGGGATTATTTAGCTGAGGTTAGACCTGCTTTAAGCAGGGGGTTGGACTAGTTACCTCCTGAGGTCCCTTCAAACTCTATGATTCTACGATTCTATAACAATCTCAGAGTAATTAGCTCAGGCTCTCTGCACACTCTGGTGTATGTTGCTTTGTCAGTTTCATTTGGCTATTGTCTTAGGACTCGGTAATATTTTCAACTTTCCCTCCCAACTTTGAGGACCAGAAAATTACTTTCTGAAAATGATACTAGACACCTATTTGCACCTTTAAGTTATGTCTACACAGTAAGCAGGATCCAACCGCAGCAAATCTCAGAGCCCAAGTCTGCAGCCTGGGCTCGCAAGGAATGTGTTACATTCCTAAAAATACCTGCATAAACATTTGGGATCAGGCTAGAGTTCAGGCTCTGAATACTACTGAGTGGGTCGGCACACGTAAGTTTTGCCTGGCGGGGAGTGAGGGATAGATGGTCTTGAGCAGCCTCGCATTGCAGAACTGCCAGTTTTGGAAAAACAAACACTTGAACCTCAAACTTTTAAACAGATCCCATCTTGCAAAGGTCCCACAAAATCTTTTTAGCAGTCCCTTTCCGTTAAATCTGTCATGCAGACTTTGATCTGCAGAAGGGTTTAATGGTGCTAGGATTGAAACACAAGTTACATTGACTTTCAATCAGATTTGTGCTCCTCATTCCCTTCCTAATTTTAAAAACACTATCCTCAAAAGCTTCCATTGTGAATTCCAGAGATACCCACACACACGTACATGGAGCGGGGAGATTAGATAGATAGATAGATAGAATTGCTATGACCTTTTAGGTTCATGGATGTCTATGTGCAGATCACAATTTTCTTACAAGTATTAATTAAACATTATTCGCCAAAGCACGTCTATGAGCATTTCTTACTCCACAGCTCACTGACAAGCAACTCACCATAAGTACTCTGTGTCTGAACTTTGAGCTCTTTTGACTGGATACATTTTTAAAATGCTCCGTTTCTTTTCTCTGATTGGTTAAATTGTAATATTGGAACTCTTAAAGAAGACGGGGCCATAATCTCACAGGGTGTAAATTGTTACAGCTCCACTGAGGTCAGTAGATCTCTGAGAGTTTGCACCACCTGAGGCTTGTCCCTGAACACTCAGGATGGCGAATTCAAATCCCTCCTCCCTTGAATATTCTGTACTCAGGCCCTGATCCAGGAAAACACTTCAGCATGTGCTTAACTTTAACCGTGTGACTAGCCCCAGTGAAGACTTGACGTTAAACTCGTGTGCTGTGTTGGATTAGGGGCGGGGGCAGGCTCCAAGTCAGAGCCAAAGGCTGCATGGGACAGGGTCTTATCCAAACTGCTGTCACTGCCTCCATCCCTCTCCTTCCTCAGCCAAACGTTCCACTGCAACCGGGGCACTGGGATCACTCTCCCTCTGGGGTTTGGTTTGTTAACAGAGAATAATGGTTGGAAGCCAGAATCTCCAGGCTGCTACTCCAGGATCACCAGGCCATTCTGCCCATCCTGGGCTCCTAATTCCCTCTGCCGGGCACTGTTCCTGCCCAGCAGTGCAGCTCCTTCCAGCCGGGCCTCCTTTCTGGCTGCTGTGGAGAGCTTCTTCCGAGTCCTCCCTGACCCTGGGTTCCCTCTGGATCTACTGCAGGAGTCTCCTGAGAACCAGAATTCTTCTGCTCTTTACCTTTGGATCAGCACACCAGGCCCAGCTTTCTGTTCCTCAGATCTCTGAGCAGTGCAGCGCTCCCAGGCCACCCCAGCCCCTGGGCGTTTCCAGAGAGACGTCCCCTAGGTCTGACTTACCACTGGTCCCCCTGGCTGGGATGGATCAGCCTCCCTTCCGCGACGCTTGGTCACCTGACCCAACCACAGCCTGCAGCCCAAATCCTCACCTGGGAACAGATGACCAGGCACAGGTGTGGATGAGCTAATCTCCAATTAAAGGGCCAGCCCACCCTGAGACAGTGGGAATTTAAATTGAGCCTATGGAATTTAGGCACCCCATTGCCTTACAGTGGGAACGCCTCTTGTGCATACAGCCTGTAATCCAAGCTGGGAGCCAAGGGAATCGGGTGCAGAAATCTCAGCCTCTTTTGGGCTCCTAACTCCCTCAGGCTCGGTTGAAAACGCTTGTCCTTATCTGTAATGACAACAATTTGTGTTATTCTCAAGGATTATAATGTGGCCTTATCTTTGCCCGGCTCTGTGTATGCAAAACTATAGTAATTTTTGCTTTCCCAGTGACATGCAGTAATATGTACAACCCCCCTTGACTGTACTCCTTTGGGTCTGCATTGTGATAAAATCTTTAATTACATGAGAACAACCGTTGACTAAAAGGTCACCTGCTATTTTTCAAAGAATTTCCAAGGAGTGCCCAGTTCCCTATTTCATGTGAGGTAAGCACTTAACTCCTGTAAGCCTGTCTGAATATCCCCTCCTTAGTGACTGTAACATGAACAGGTATCCTTAACTCTGCCCTCTTGCACATACATCTGCAAAACACTCGATAGGGGGTAAGCAGCTGGTGTCTTGAGACGACTGCTTATCATGGTCACCCCACTGTTGTTATACTTCCGGTCTCTCATATCCATCTGTTTTCTCTACCCTTACATGTGCATTATAAGCTCTTTGATGAAAAGCACCATCTTTTTGTCATGAGTGGGTACAGAACCTAGCACTTGGTGGGATTGGCACTTGATGAGTCTTCAATAGAAATCAACAACAGTAATTAACACACATTATGCTGCAATCTTTAATGAGACGATCATGCCCGGTTCTTTCCCATGTCATACAACAGAATCTGACTGGGCAGTTTTATGTCTGCTGCAGGTCAGATTAGTCAGTAAAAGCTGACACCAAACCAATGTGACCCGTGGCCCAAGGTGACATAAACCCATTGACATCCATTATCATTCTTACAAAACAAGTATATTGTGGTATCCCCTAAAAACCACGGCCCTGGTGCAAGGTGCTGTACAAAGATATTGTAACAGGGTGGCCTGCCCCTTTAAGGGCCAGGAGCCCTGTGACAGTTGGGAAGGGGCCAGAGATCCCTCTAAAGGGGTCTGTGGAGAAGAGCTGTAGGAAGCAGAGTGGCCCCTGCTCTGGAGCAGAGAGATGAAAATAGACACTAGATCAGCTTTACAAAGGGGCGCAGGCATCTGAAGAAGTTGATAGGTGCCTAGTGGAATTTACAGTAGCAGCTAAGCAGAGTAAGTGCCTAACTCCCCTGGGATGGCAACAGGACTTTGCCATGAGCTTTGATAAATCCCACTAGGTGCCTGTCTCCATCTTTAGGTGCCAAAATCCCTTTGTAATACTGGTCCACAGATAACACAGAAGCTGGCGTGGAGCCAAGGAACTCTGGGGGAGATCCCAGGGCCTGTGGCAGGCTGCGGGGGTCAGACTAGAGGATTGTAATGGCTTTAAAATCAAGCTATTGATGAACTTTTGCCTCTGGGCCCCTGCTTCTGAGCCGTGCAGGGCTCCAGGGAGTGAGTCCCACTAGCCCTTAGCAAACAGAAGTGGATAAATTGCCTCCCCGCAGCATCGCTCCTTTAATGTCAGTGCAGCTCACAGCCAGCTACACACAGCTCATCTGCGGAGAGTGGCATATCTGAGTCTGGTTCTGTCAGGACAGTCTTAGAATGAGGGGAAAGGATTCTCAGATAGCTGTGCCTTCAGCTTCTAGATTCTGGTACAGAGATAGATACTGATCAAAGAATCCTGGTGCTGGATGACTGGATGCATCACCTGTTGGGGAAAAATCCACAAAGACCAGTACAGTAAGTTCGCTATTTCAATTAAATATGTTGGGAGTTCAAAATACAGGGGGAAATTAAGATGATAAATATGAATTGCTACATGAACTCATTAAGACTTTTACTCTCAGTTTCATCAGATACCTGCTGCTGATTGGGATTTTTCCACCCTTCAGGAAAATTTTGACTTCTCATTTAGAATCCAAAATCCTTTCCTTTTTCTTTTAAGTTTTGGCAACTGAAAACTTTCTGCCAAAAACTGGAGGGTTTTTAAATCACAAAACCGAAAACGTTTTGTTTTTGAGTTTTCAGTTTCTTTACAAAACAATCCCAAAAGTTGGAGAAAAGCAGACAGATTCTGAGATTTGTTGTTTAGCTGAAAACCCAATCCCCATTAAGAACAATGCACCTGAAAATTTCCACCCAGCCTTAAACTTTAAATAAAATTGGGGAACATTAAGATTTCTTCATTTCAAACCCATTTATTCTCTTGCATCTGTGTGATTTCTCTTTCAAAGGGATAGTTGCCAGGAGCTAACAACTGAATAACTAGTAAAACTGATAGAGCACACAGAATATTTTTTACGGACTAGCCCCTTTAAACGCTGGGTTCGAGCTGAACCAAGCAGCAAACGCCTGTCTATCCTGACCCCTTTCAAGGACAAATAGGAGCTCATGGGGAACAGAATTACCTCTTGGTTGAGCTCCAGACTGTTGCTGGCTGAGCATGGATGGGCATGCAGAATGTACACGTAATGAGACATGGGGTGATGTTTCCAAAGGTATTTAAACACCTAGTGAGGTTATCAGAAGCACCTAGGAGCGTAAACGTCATTGATTTGAAGGGTTATTCAGTGCATAGATGGCTCTGAAAATCCCACTAGGGGCCACAATACATTTTAAATTATGGACCAGGATCCCTCACCAAAAGATCTTGAAGGCCTAGTTGATAAGGCAGAGAAAGGGAGGGAGGGGAACAGTCACCAAGAGGGGAAATGACTGGCCCAAGGCCACATAGCAGGTCACTGGCAGCAACAAGAACAGAGCCCAAGTGTCCTGGCAACCACTGCACCATACAGCACAGAGTAAACAATGCAACAGAACGGTAATGGAGGGATGGGACTGGCCCATTGTTACACGCAGGCAGAAGTGCAGCTGGGATTTGGTGCCATAAATCAGTTGGGAAGCAGGCAGCAGCCGTCTAGGCACAGAGATGGGGGAGAAAAGCTGCACATCACATTGCCCTGCAGCGTGGGAATCAGGCGGTGCTGGCGTTTTAGTCTATCAGCTCCATGGCCAAGGTGTGAGGTTGGTGATGGTCACCACGGAAGGCCCTTCTTTGCGAGGATTGTTGGATTTGGATTTTACTTAGTTCCATCCTTCACTCTGCATTTGAACAAGCCTCTCCTTGAGATGCAGCCTCAGATGAGGTCAAGTAACAAAGCTCCATTGATTTTAAAGGAGCCGATCCAATGTACCCCAGTGTGATAACACACTGGATTGATTGTCAACGTGAGGAGCACTGACAACACCTAGTCATTGTAAACGATGAGTGCTCTGCACCTTTGACATTCATACAATCAGATCTCAGGGAAAGGGGAATCCGGGCCATTCCCTTTGTAGCTCTAATCCTAACCACTGCCCGTCTCATTTCCTCCACAGCCATCACACAATGGAGTGAGGGAAAAAATGTCCAACCGAACCACCATGACCGAGTTCCTTCTCCTGGGATTCTCCGATGTTCGGGAGCTGCAGATTTTGCACTTTGTGGTGTTTCTAGTGCTTTACCTGACATCCTTGGTGGGGAACCTTCTCATCGTCACAGCCATAGCCCTCGACCATCGTCTTCACACCCCCATGTACTTCTTCTTGATGAATCTGTCGATCCTAGACCTTGGCTCCATCTCGGTCATCATCCCCAAATCCATGGTCAATTCCCTCATGAACACCAGGTCCATTTCTTACTCCGGATGTGTCGCCCAAGTCTTTTTTTTTCATTCTTTGCTTCAGCAAATGTTGCCTTATTGACCATCATGGCATACGACCGATACGTCGCCATCTGCCAACCACTGCACTATGAGATGGTGATGAACAGGGAGCTTGTGTCCAAATGGCCGCCGGTGCCTGGATCAGTGGCATTCTCATCTCCGCGCTGCACACCGGGAACACTTTCACAATCTCCTTCTGTGGGGCAACACGGTGGATCAGTTCTTCTGTGAGATCCCCCAGCTCCTCAAACTGGCCTGCTCTGACTCTTACCTCAGTGAAGTTGGAGTTATTGTCTTTAGTGTGTGCTTAGTCTTAAGCTGCTTTGTTTTCATAACTATCTCGTATGTTCAGATCTTCACCACAGTTCTGAAGATCCCCTGTGAGCAGGGCCGGCACAAAGCCTTCTCCACCTGCCTCCCTCACCTCACTGTGGTCTCCTTGTTCCTTTGCACTGGTATCTTTGCCCACCTGAAGCCCACGTCCAGCTCAGCCTCATATCTAAATCTCTTAGTGGCTGTTCTCCATTCCGTGTTGCCACCGATAATGAATCCCGTCATCTATAGCATAAGGAACAAGGAGCTCAATGGTGCATTGAGTAAATGGATGTGTTGGAGGTTATTCAGCAAGAATAAAATGTCCATACATCTCCTTTGGTAGCCATTTCATTCAGTGTTTCTTTATATGTTTTATGTTTCATGTGCCAGCAATGCCCCTCTGCCATGTACATTGGCCAAACTGGACTGTCACTACGCAAAAGGATAAATGGACACAAACCAGAAACATCCATAAACCAGTCGGAGAACACTTCAATCTCCCAGGACATTCTGTCTCTGACATGAAAATTGCTATTCTCTCACAAAAAACCTTCAAAAACAGACTTCAAAGAGAAACTGCTGAGCTCGAAATCATCTGCAAAGTTGACACAATCAAACTGAGTCTGAATCGATACTTGGAATGATTATCTCGTTACAAGAAGTAATTTCCTCTGATCACCCATTCTCTCCTCCTACTCAATGGTTGTCATTAGGCCTTAAGTACCCTCCTTTCATCCACCTACCCCACTGTTGTCACTGCCCATAGATTTTGTCTCCTATATGTTGCGTATATTTGTTGTATGATTTCTATCACTTGCATCTGAAGAAGTGGGTTGCAGCGCACAAAAGCTTATGCCTGCTGAAATTAAATTTGTTAGTCTTTAAAGATCTACAGAACTCTCGCTGTTTTTGCTTTATAAATATAATCATCTGATGACATTATTGCC
>NW_027132885.1:0-5279 GCF_026122565.2 Emydura macquarii macquarii | reverse complement strand
TAATGCAAACTGTTTTCACAGTCATATTTTTTTTCTACTGATGGCTTAATCATTACACCCTTTCTGAAATAAAGGGTCATACTATCATATGTGATTTTTAATGTCTTCTGTTTGTAACACTCATGCTTCAGGTCCAGATGGTTTCCATTTTGGCTTGATTTAAAAGATAACCAACCCAATTTTTCTTCTATAATCCTAATTTATTTTACATGTTGACTGCAGAGTGGTGTGATTTTTTTCCCCTCGCTCCCCCCAATACACACACACTGCTTAGAAAGTTGTCAACGTTTTACTGTGCCAGCTAAAAAAGAAAAGTACTGGTGTGACATATTATTTACTTGTTACTGCCCTCAAATGGTTGCACTGTATTTATTTAACACATTACAGTAAACCAGCTAAATATAATTTGACTTAGGCCCTGATCCTACAAGTAGATGCACCATTGGGGACTCTTGTGCCCATGCAAAGTCCCATTAAAATTAAATGGATCAAGGTTAAATTTGTTCTCTTTAGTATTGGGGGATTATGTGAAGTGGGTCCCCAAACCTTTTACCCCGTGGGCTCCCCCACACACACACATACCCAGTTGGGGCTGACAGTGGAGCCACAGTTGGGAGCTGCAACTGGGAACAGGGCCACAGCTGGGAGTGGGGCCAGGTGGCACTCACTCCGTGCCCCAGTGGGGGCTGACCTGGGCCCTGCCACCCCCCCAAATTTTCAGGGTGCGCCCCACAGTTTGGGGACCTCTGGTGTAGGCATAAATCAATGTGGGACAGCAGAGAGTGTATTATTCAATATTCAATAGTTCCATTAATGACTTCAATAATGGAGTGGAGAGGATGCTTATAACATTTGTGGATGACACCATCCTGGGAGGTGTTGCTAGCACTTGGTGAGCAGGATTAGAATTCAAAATGATCTAGACAAATTGAAGAATTGGTTTGAAATGAGTAAGATGAAATTCAATATGGACAGGTGCAAAGTACTACACTTGGGAAGAAAAAATCAAATTCACAACTCCAAAATGGGAAATAACTGGTGCAGTGGTAGTGCTGCTGAAAAGGTTCTGGGCTTATAGAGGATCACAAATTGAATATGAGTCAACAATGTGATGCAGTTGCGAAAAAGACTAACCTCATTCTGGGGTATATTAACAGGAATGTTTAAAAAAAAAGGTAAGAAACTGGGCATGTTTAATCTTGAGAAATGAAGCGGGGGGAGGGGGGCAAGGGGGGATTGATGGTCTTCAAATATGTTCAGGGCTGTTATAAAGGAGATGGTGATCAATTGTTCTCCATGTCCACCGAAGTAGGATAAGAAGTAATCAGTTTAACCTTCAGCAAGGAGATTTAGGTGAGATATTAGGAAAAGCTTTCTAACTATAACAGTAATTAAGGACTAGTATAGGCTTCCAAGGGAGGTTATGGAATTCTTATCACTGGAGGTTTTTAAGAATAGGCTAGACAAACATTTTTCAGGGGTTGTCTAGGTCTAGGTAGATGTGGCCCTGCATGCAGGGGACATCTTGTGGTCCCCTCTAGCTGTAACTTTCTGTGCTTCTATGATTACCTTGCATCTCTTGTTAATTGTTTTTCCTGCTATACATACTGCAGTGTACACCCTTCCATCTCCTTAGAAACTTAGACTCTTTGCAACTCCATTGAATGGTAAATTGGTGAAAGTTACACTACTCTGCCAATTACACATGGTTTAGGACTAATTTATACTGGCCATATAACTTACAGATGCACCTACATACTGTAGACTACATTTGGTCTAATACCTTTATCAGCTATGTGGAAATCATCCAGTGAATAGATTCACTGGTATAAGTAAGTCTCTAAACCATGCATCTCCAATAGTTTTGCAACTTAACATGAACCACAAGCACAATGTGTAATCAATAATAAGGCTCATCTTTAAATATTGAGCAGTAGCTTTCCAAAGAAGTTCATTGGTATGAAACCAGGGAGCATATCAAACAAAATATTGTGCTGAAATTGGAGTGAAACTTATTTTATTGAATAATTAAAGATAAGGCCCCTGATGTGTTCTGTGGAATCTGCATCTAAAATAAATAAATACATTAATTAATTAACTAACTAAATAGAGGAATGTTAACACAAAAAGGAGTATTTACCTATGCAAAACCATAAATATGGGTTTTGTCTGTGCAATTGAGTGCATGTATGTTTGCTGAAGCTATTTAGTTTGAAAATGTGTCCCCTACTACTATTAGCATAGTACATGCAGAAATTTGCACACAGCTCCTGTTGCAGTTAAGAGACACACACCTAATACAGTGTGTTCCCAGAATAATCCTGATTTTTTTTTCTTGCAGGAACTACAAAAAAAAGAAAGAAAGCTGAAGTTGGCCCCTGGTTAGTTAAATTGCATCTGGCTGATAATGGCATAGATGGAAGAGGAAAAGGAGGAGAAAAAGATGGTCTTGGAGTTCACTCAGTTTTTAACTTAGTAAGTTAGAAGTAACAAAAGTGGGGTGCCTTTTTTTCTTTTACTAGATTCAGAAATATATGTTTGAAGAATGCCTCTGGTTTTTGCTTTAAAACGAGTACTAGTAACCACGGGCTTTGCTCCTCAAATATTCTACATGCCACATCTCTGAAATATGTAAATATGGTGTATAGTATTGTAAGTGCACTCTGTCTCTAGCTAGAAGGATCTTAGAAAGAAATATATCTAAGCTCTGCTCAGGTTCAGTCTTGCTGTCCAAGTTCCCAGTGTTCCCAGTGATTTCACCTCAATAAAATGTTTGTTTTGATTAAGAGTTGAAAAAAGACAAATCACAGAGATATTTAGTCTGTAAAATACCATATTGACTGGATACTAATTCTTGAGTCTCTGCACCCTAGCTCTCAAATATTTTAGTCCATTTGAGAGACAGGCACGTCAACTTCATGCTGAGACAAACTGCCAGTGTCCTAATGGCCTCTAGTATGTTCTGTTTCTGTTCCTTTCTGACTGCTATCAAGAGCATTTTAAAAAAGTAACTTGTAGAAAATAATTACACAGTTTTAAAGTGAGATCTGATTAAAATAAAATAAAAATGGATATTAGGGCAAATCTTGTCTTTTGCACACAGGTGAGATGGGGGAAGAGACACAGAGATTCTTTCTACCACCCGCATATGCAAAAGACATGATTGCATTCTATGCAAAGCCTGAGTGAAACAACTTTGTACAAAAGATATCATGGCAATTGGATGGATGGGAATGGAATCCTACCCACTTCCCAGGGTGGACAAAGATTGATGGTTTTTTTAAAATTTAAATCAAATACATTTTTCTTCTAAAAATAACTCTGATTAAAATTAAACATAAAATTGTGACAATCCATGTTAAGGCCTAAACTTACTGTAATCTATTAAAACCATCTAAATAAAATGAAGAATATTAAACAGTGTGTTTGCTGCAGAAATTTCAAAGGAAGTCATACCACTGAATTGATGGAAGTCAGTGGCTAAGCAGTGGGACTGGAAGCAGTTTGTTAAAACACCAAGGCAGCTTTTTACAGCAGTAGCCTCTTCTGCAGGTACAGAGAATATTTTCTTCATTTCAGTTTATTCAACTAGTTCAGTTCAATGACTATTTCATTCAAAGTTAATAAACCCATTGGGAGTTGAAAAAGCAGGAAAGCTTGTTTTCCTCTTCTAGTCCATGAATACAATCTAGGTGTGAGAGGGTGAAACCTAGTTCTAAAATCTCAAAAGACATAGTGACCAGAAATAATCAGTTCACTAACTACAGACACTTCCTTCGCTTAATAAATCAGTTAGTTTAAAATGCAGAACATATTTTTATAACCTTTTTTTGTATTTTGCATCCAGCACATTTAATTTAATTTTAAATTTTAAAATGCTGTTTTTGTGCACTTTTCATTAAATTAAAATACTGTCCAAATACAACTTGACACAAATCACAAGTAAACAATTAATTATCATCTAGTAAATATGAAAGGCATCATTCACCATTTTCTAACATAATAAAAATATAAAAATTAAGAATCTGAATAAATATATCTTATACCATATGACTGCTTAAATAAATGGGTGTGTGTATGTATATATTAGTGTATCCTCCTGGTTAGCAAAAAGTACCAAATTTAGTGTAAAGGCTATTTCAGTAGCAAATCAACATGTTGTAATGGTTTCCAACCAATTGAAATCAACCTTTCTTTAGGAAAGTAACTAAAAAATACAAATGCAAAACATGATTAAAATGTATTATTTAAATTAAGATTTCTGCTTGCTGATTTAAATTGCTTTGATTTAAATCAATCCAGCTTGCCATCTCCCCAATGGCTTTGCAGTAATCAAAAAACCACTCCCCACACTTGGGGAGGTAGGGAAGGAGAACGTTAGGTTGGTGGATTTATTTAGTTTCAGATTCACTGGCTACTACCCTATACCTTTGTCAATCCACCATGTCACACCCAAACTCGCCAGCTGCACCACAGCAGATAGACAGTCAGACTCTGGAGAAGTGTTCTGCAGCACACAGGAAATACAGATCTGTGCAGTCTCTCTATATTGTGGCTCCCCTTGCACAGTAGAACTGCACTTATTCTGCATTCATGGCCTCCTGGGGCTTGAGTTACCACCTTTGAAAAGCAAAAACACCAGCAAACCTCCCCTCCACCCCTAACAAGGCAAGCCTGCCTCATCCCCAACTACAAGGCAACTCTGCAAACCTCCCCCCGCCCCGGTGTTTGTAGTCTGTTTCATTTAGCCAGTTGTCACTGAATGTGAAGTTTATGGTGCGAGCTTTTTTTTTTCAGGGGTTTAGCAGGATCACTCACACCATCATCCTGATCTTCCATTATTTAATAAGCCTTGAACGTCTCCTCATTCTCACATGACTCAAACCATCTCTCGCACACACATGCAGTATGCTTGCGTGTTGGTGGGCAGACAACTGCTATATTTTCAACAGTTTTGATCTGTTGTCGCTTAAACTACAGAAGTGGGAACACTCACGCAAACTTTTAACATTAGCTATCCCAGTGTATTGTGATGATAATGCACATCTTTAGGCCCACATAAAAAAAAACATCCGGGAGATTAAATTATTTTTCTGGCAACTGGCAAATCCATAAAAAAAACTGGCCAAGCCGGTCAAATACCAGCCAGATGGTAACCCTACCTGGGGCCCTTGATTAGACCAGAAGTTTTGGTCCAAGAAAATTAAACACCAAGACCACAGCTTTAAATAATATTAGAGATCTAACTTTCTCCCACAGAGAGTCATGTTCTACACTCA
>NW_027132884.1:0-52308 GCF_026122565.2 Emydura macquarii macquarii | reverse complement strand
CTTGTTCCTGTCCTTGGGTGTTAACTCCCCTGTTTTCCGGGGTTATCTTGATCTTCGACCATCTGGGTTGTAAAAGTTCTTTAAACAAAAGCATCTTCTCTCCCTCCTGCCCTTGGAAGCTGAGAACCATTACCTCAGCATTTACTTCCTCGCCGTCTTATCTCAGCAGATTCAAACTGCATTCACTCCTCATTCATACTTACTAAAAATCATTGCATTCTTATCCCATTACATTGGTACATTATCTTATATTTACTTACTAACATAATAAAATCCTTATACCTCCACCAGTTCTATTACTACTAATTTTACTAAAAGGAAATAAAAGAAAATTTATTTGCCCTCTCATTGCCCCATAATTTACACATCAACCACATTCCTAATACACACTGGGCACTTTCCTTCACTTATAAATTATCACAGTTAGATTTCAGGATGTTCCCAAACATCATCAAACAGGATGTTCCTGCACTTAGGACAGAAGAATCCCATGCACAGCTATAGACTGGGGACCGACGAGCTGGGCAGCAGTTCTGCAGAAAAGGACCTGGGGGTAACCGTGGATAAAAAGCTGGATATGAGTCAGCAGTGTGCCCTGCTTGCCAAGAAGGCTAATAGCATATTGGGCTGCATTAGGAGGAGCATTGCCAGCTGATCACGGGAAGTGATTATTCCCCTCTATTCGGCATTGGTGAGGCCGCATTTGGAGTATTGTGTCCAGTTTTGGGCCCCCCACTACAAAAAGGATGTGGAGAATTTGGAGAGAGTCCAGCAGAGGGCAACAAAAATGATTAGGGGGCTGGAGCACAAGACATATGAGGAAAGGCTGAGGAAACTAGGCTTGTTTAGCCTGCAAAAGAGAAGAATGAGGGGAGATTTGATAGCAGCTTTTAACTACCTGAAAGGGGGTTCCAGGGAGGATGGGGCTAGGCTGTTCTCGGTGGTGGCAGATGACAGAACAAGGAGCAATGGTCTGAAGCTGCAGTAGGGGAGGTCTACGTTGTATATTAGGAAAATGTTTTTCACTAGGAGGGTGGTGAAGCACTGGAATGGGCTACCTAGAGAGGTGGTGGAATCTCCATCTTTAGAAGTTTTTAAGCTGCGGCTTGACAAAGCACTGGCTGGGATTATTTAGCTGAGGTTAGTCCTGCTTTGAGCAGGGGGTTGGACTAGATACCTCCTGAGGTCCCTTCCAACTCTATGATTCTACGATTCATATGTTGATGTGTCAGTGGCACAGCTAGCAGGGTTTACCCAGGGTACATCTGGACTGATGGACAGCTGTGTTCCCTCAATTCACCAACCTGGGGTGCCTCTTTACACAGCTTTGCTGTTTGAGCCGCTGCTCCCGGTCTGCTAGTGTGTGCCGGAGGCTGTGTAAATCACTCTGAGCTATACTGTAGTGGTGCCATAGCCAGCCACACATGAATTACATTGCAGGGTAACACCAGCAGCCTCCAAGCCCCAGACTGCCCACAGAAATGTGTCTTGTGTTGGCCAGAAAGGCCTGGTCAGCACAAGCCCATATAAAGTCTTCATTTCATAATAGAAAATCAGCATCATAGAAGATGAGGGTTGGAAGGGACCATAGGAGGTATCTAGTCCACCCCTCTGCTCAAAGCAGGACCAACCCCAACTAAATCATCCTACCCAGGGCTTTGTCAAGCCATGCCTTAAAAACCTAGGGATGTGGTGGAATCGCCACACCCCTAGGTAAGCCATTCCAGTGCTTTACCACCTTCCTCGTGAAAGCTTTTCCTAATATCCAACCTAGACCTTCCCCATTGAAACCTGAGACTATTCCTCCTAGTTCTGTCATCGATTACCACTGCAAGCAGCCTAGATCCCTCCTCCCTGGAACCCCACTTCAGGCAGTTGAAGGCTGCTATCAAATCCCCCCTCATTCTTATCTTCTGCAGGCTAAAAAAGTCCAGGTTCCTCAGTCTCTCCCCGTAAGTCATATGCTCCAGCCCCCTCATCATTTTTGTTGCCCTGTGCTGGATTCCCTCAAATTTGTCCACATCCTTTTTGTAGTGGAGATCCCCAAACTGGACACAATACTCCAAATGAAGCCTCACCAGTGCCGATCCACTGGCAATGCTTCTACTAATGCAACCCATTTTTCCATTAGCCTTCTTGGCAACAGGGGCACACTGTTGACTCATATCCAGCTTCTTGTCCACTGTAACCCCAGGTCCTTTTCTGCAGAACTACTACCCAGCCAGTCAGTCTCCAGTCTGTAGCTGCGCATGGGATTCTTCTGTCATAAGTACAGGACCCTGCACTTGTCCTTGTTGAATCTCATCATATTTCTTTTGGTCCAGATCTTATGCAGAAGATATGATATGCACAGATCTTATCTCAAATGGTGTTCCCCAACCCTTCCATCCAAACACACATTGATTATGATCAAACAAGCTTATTAACAAAAGAGATTTTAAGTCATGATGCATAAATGCCAGAATTGGTTAGTAAGAAGTAAAAGGTAAAACACAAACTAATACCTAATTTGACAAGCTCAGTGATTTCCAAGCAAAGGTCTCTCTCACCACATGCGTTAGCAGTCTTATGTGCTGGATGCTTGTCAGCCAGGACCTGCCACCGAGTTCAGTGTTCATATCTTGGTGGTGTTGATGGTGTTTATAGAGGTGAAGGGTGAGAGATGAGGCCCTCGGTTCCCATTACTTACACATCATTTTCTGTGAAAATCCTCCCCAGCTGAGGTTCAAGAGACAGACGGTTTGGAGGGACAGGAACCTCCAGCTGCTTCTTTGCCAAGATGTAAACTTCTCGCTCACACCCTGTATCTCTTGATCCACAAAGGGAGGTAAGCAGGGCGATACCCAGCTTCTAGGCACCTTCCCAGGCAGCGGTTCCACCGTTCAGGCTGGTGGATAGGCTGTGTGGGGAGAATTGGGGTCTGAGATGCCCTAGGCTCATAACTCCCATGGATTTCAGTGGTAGCTAGGAGCCCACATTCCTTTTTAGGATCGCAACCGAAGAAAGGGAGCCCCAGAAGCCAGCTTGCTGAGCAGGGAGAACACAGAGAGCACTGAGGAGAAAGACATGACTGAAGCCCTGATCCAATGAGGGAATAAGGTGCCTAAATCTCCTCCAGAAGGAGGACCGTGTCTCTGTGTGTGTGGTTCTCAGCTGTGCCTCCCAGCAGGGGGCAATCGCTGTGAAAGTGGGAAACCGGGATTCTCTTCCCCCTCCGCCTGCCGTGCAGCAGGGGTTGAACAGGGATTTGACCCCTTGGCTGTAGAGTCATTCCTCCTCTCTCTTTGGGCCAATGTATTATGAGTTAGTCCCACACAGAAAGTATCCCTCCTACCCCCCATTATCAGACTATTCCAGAGCCTAGCGGTCAGGCCACCACCTCCAAAGCTGGAGACCCAAGTTTTAATGCCTTCTCTACGACTGGCAGAAGGGGGAGTTCCATGTGCCTCTCACGCCCTAGCCGAGCGCCCAAACCATGGGGGTAACGGCTGCAAAGGGGGACGGCTGCTCCCCCGGCCCTGTGGCTCGGGGTTAGGTCTCCTCTGAGCATGTCAACTGGGTCAGGCCCACAGATGGGAAAAGTTGGGGCAGGGCCCAGCCTGCAGATTCCCTGTAGCTTGCATATGAGAGTGAAGCCTCGGCATGGAGAGGGAGGGGGCTGGGCTCTTGCCAGCTGCCACAGACGTAGGCAGGGTATTGAACTTAATGGTGGAAATTCAGAGGCCGAGGATATTTCCCTGTGGCTCAGTGGGAGGTTAGGCAGAAGCTGAGCAGGGCTTTTGGGGTCCTCTCTGCCATCACAAGGTTGGATTTAAGCAGCTGGAGTGACAAATGCCTCTGTCCTCTGTTGGATCTAGTCCCTAAATCTCCTGTTCAAAAGGAACTGAGGCACTTGGGAACAAATCTCATCAACAGTCAGTGAGACATAGGCCCTGATAGACCTGTATCACTAGTGAAAAAAGGGTTTTAGGATCCCAAGTCACATAAGCACTGCAGAAATGCCCCGCCTTCTCCCTCTTCCCTCCTCCCCCAGGTATTTTACAGCCCCTAGCAAATAATAGAGGGTAAAACTATGACACAACTGGCAGCTATACTGTGTAAGGGGCACTGGGGGCAGCAGACAGTGGGGGCACATTTTGTGTAATGGGCAGGGCAGAGAGTGGCCATACTGTGTAATGGGCACGAGGGTGCAGCCAGGGTTTACTAGCCAGTGTTTTGTGTGCATTCTTATGATCTCTAGATGGCAGCTGATCATGGGAATAACAAATGGACAGTGCTGAATATTCAAACTGTGGTTTTAATTAAAAATGTTTAAGTGATTAAGTGTGGATAAATTAGGAATTAAAATTTGGAATGAAAAATGTCAAATCTTGTGAAGATTCAGGTCTATCCCTATATTACATCCTATACTGTAGCCCTATTTTCAGCCGGTATCCTTCAAGGTGATAAAGATTTCATCCAGATTTGCTGTTTTGCTCAGATTAATTACAAAACAAAAAAGAAACCTTTTTTTAAAAAAACACAATTATGGGAGCCACAAATATTTAACATTTGGTGTTGTGAAGAACAAATCTTTGGAGACCATTATTCACCCTGGTGATAAAATCAACTGAGCCCCTATTAAGTGGTTAGGGAGATCATTCTGCTAGACAAGGACTGGGAATAAACAAGTTTGTTTTGCATTCAGAAATAAGTGGAAATTCGCAATCATCTGTAAAGCCTGCACCAAACATTTCCTTCAGGGCAAGAAGTGACCATGTGTCAAACTTCTGTAGAGAGAGGCACTTCTAGACTCAAGTTGTAGAATATATTATAATGCCCCCAGATGAAATTATTATTCCCTGTACGCATATACAACTGTGAACTGGCTAGTGGAATGTGCGGTGCTCACCTTTACGGGAGGAAATCAGTCCTGTGCTGTTGGTTATCAAACACTCCAGTAGATCAGCTAGAAGCCCACAGGATTATCTCATTTTATTATTGCTGTGGGACTGAAGATCCACGTGACTCTGAAATTTTTCTGGGTCTTGGAACGGAACTATTTGCAGTTTTCTAATTTCAGGTTCCTGGATTTCAATATTTGCATGCTCTGGGCTTTTCCAAGAAGTATAAGGGAGATAGGTGCCAAGCTCTCACAGCAATTCAGTGGCAGTTGACTGTGTGTGTTGTGTACATTGCCTCCCTTTTGAAAATTCCTACCGAAATGTGTAAAGCTCCTTGTCCTACTTGCCTTTTATCTGAGCAACAATTGGGTAACATTTTCAAAAACACTGCAGTGACTTTCCAAAGTGACTTAGGTGCCTGAGTCCTGTTGACTTTCAATGAGACTTAGTTACTAAAGCTGAGCAGCCAAAGAACTTTTTGAAAAATGGACTTAAGCACCTAAATCACTTTGACACCTTTTCAAATGTTACCGAGCTGATTATCTGATGTTGTTGGGTATTCAGAGCAGCAGGAGGCTCTTTTTGCTAACTATGCTGAGACTTTCAAATCTGCCTCAGGGAACTGAATGGGAACTCAGTGTCTAAATCACTTAGGCTGCTGTGTAAATATCAGCTGTAAACTTTATTCATAGAACTAGTGAATTATTTCTTCATAATCCAAATAACATTCACCCAGTAAACAGATTTGTTTTAGGATGAAATACTTTTTTCTCTCCATGACTTTCCCTTTGAGACTACAAGTTTGACTCTACCGACACTGTCTAAAAATAAACCCTTGCCTGTTATGTTCCGTTAGCAGACGTGCCTCAGGAGACGGCCCCTTCCCGAAGAAGGATATATAATGAATCAGAAAAGACGTTCCCCGTTTGGCGCAGAGTATGATGCACAGGGCACAGTACCAGACATAACAGAGCCAGGAGAGCCCATCTGGGTTCTGTTGTTCTACTTACTGGGAACAGGGAAGTACGTGACTGCGGTGGGGAGAGACGATGGACTGAATAACCAAGATCCTGATCCCTGAAATGCTGAGTGAGGAGGTGACATTCGACTCCAGATGCTCAGAGACCCACCTTAAAGGTAAATCTACCTTTTCCCTCCCTTGTCCTTTGTCTTCAGGTTTTTGAAGGCATGTAAGTTTGCTAGGTAACTAATCCCGTGGCAATCCAAGGGCAATGGGGCAATGATCTCTCTCAAACTTCCAACACAAAGCAAAATGACTGAATTTGAAAAAGACAACAGCTGTCAGGTCACTGCTATCCTAGCTCCCTATCTGGTTCCATCACCATGGTATCTGGGCACCTCTCTGTCTTGCATGGATCTATCGTCCCAGCACCCCGGTGCGGGGCTGTTCTCCCTGCTTTACAGATGCGGGACTGGCACATAGAGGGACAGACAGACGGAGGTATTTCAGCTTCTAAAGACACTGACACACCAGCTGGGATTTGAAATCGATGGGTGTTAATCTCTGACCCTAATCAGGCATCCTTGTGCCTTTTTAGGTACCTACCAGTCCTTGAAAATCTGGCCTGAAAGTCACACCAGTAACTTTGAGAGGGTCAGGGAGATGAGGTGGGTGAAGCAGAGCTGATATTTGCTGCATTGCTGAGTGTGAAGGGAGCAGACATTGGCTATGAGTAGGCTTGGCTGAATTGGGGCTGCAGTTTTGACAACTAATATTGATTTGGGGGGGGTTCAATTATAAACTATTATAATTTTTACTCCCTGCATGGCAGCGAAGCCGGTGGTACCATCCCTGCAGGTGCAAGGTGCGGTGGAGGCTGCACTAACGCCGACTGTTACTGATATTTTCTGTTGGTGGTTTCGGTGTTTCAGCTGATATCAAAGTTTACCAACGTCTATTGATTGAAATTGAATCCTGCCAAACCGAGCTCTCAGTTTCACAGAAGGCTCCAGGTGTTAGCTGCCCAAATGCCATTGAAACCAGAGGGTCCCTTTCTTGATATGAGTGGAAATTTTATCTTAGACTTGAAAGAGAGAAGGCTCAGACTACACAGAGTTATTCCTGAAGTGTAACATTAACTCCACATGACTCTGTATGGGACCACGTCCTTGACTAAGCCTTGGCTGGGATGGTTTCGTTGGCTTGGTCCTGCTGTCAGCAGGAGGTTGGACTAGTTGACCTCCTGATGTCCCTTCCTACCTTCATCTTCTATGCTTCTCTGCTTATTTAGCAGTTAATAAGGATTAGTAATGGCAGACAAGACGCCCACAACAGAGAATTGATATGTTTCTAACCAAAGATAAAGAAGAAAGTGGAGAGCTGATAAAAAATTTGACCAGCATTTCTTATGGGAAAAATGTTTTGTAGATTGAGATGAAAAAGTTCCATGGAAACATAACAATGTCTACAAAAATTTATTTAGGAAAAGAGTTATTGTATATGGTTTTATGCAATTAAATTAATAGAAATGTAACTATAAAATACAGTGCAATCTAAAAAAAATAACCTAGAAATAAAATTAAAATATATAAATACATTTTTAAAAGGTCAAATTGGGAATGAAACCCAACATTTGAAATCATGGAATTGTGGATGAAATGGAAATTTCAGTTACGCACCACTTTCATTAGATGAAAATAGCACATTTCGTTCAAATTTCAAACTGAATTTTTTTTTGCAAAACAGGATACGTTTCTAGCCATAAGGATGCTTTCTAGCTGGAGTTTTAGTTTGTGTTCATTTTTAGTGAAGGCTGAGTCTCTATGTAGAGTGTCACACACAGGACAAGGAAATACTGTCCTAGAGAAGGACAGGGATTTATTAGATAAAAATTTTCAAATGGCTTTAATAAAGTAAGGTGGCGCATGTCCACTGCAATTCACTTAGAGTTGGCTGCCCAGCCATTGCATATCTGAGCCTTAGTTGCTTGGTTTGTTTCTTTATTGAGGCTTGCTGTAAAATATAAAATCCTGACCCATTTCACCACAGGAACTCTAATCTGTAAAGGACATGGTTCTGCTTTAATCCACCAGGACGTGAAAGGTCGATTTGAACCAACCTCTGTATTTCTCTACTCTTGTACCCGAGCCCCATCATGCAGGCTTTGAATGCGTTGGTGCCCACTATCAAGTTACAACTTGTGTTTGCAGAGAAACTGACTTTTGTGGAACCTGTAGGTGGCCCAGGTAGGAAATCTGTTCCAGAGACCAAGAGATGGCATTTCCCCTCCCCTGGTCTCCATAATTCACACAGCTATTGTTCTGGTAGTCAGCAGAGGTAGATAATGAAAACAAAGCTGATATATTATAGAGTGAATGTAGTTTTTTATGTCACAGAGTGAATTTCTTTCCTGTAGACACACCCCATGGGGAATTCAGAACAGGGAAATGAAACGTTCATCACAGAATTCATCCTCCTGGGATTTGGGACCCTTCCTGAACTGCAAATCCTTCTCTTCCTGCTGTTTCTAGTGATCCACATCGCAACCATGGCTGGAAACATCCTCATCATGGCGCTAGTTGCAGCTGATCAGCATCTTCACACGCCCATGTACTTCTTCCTGGGGAACTTGTCCTGCTTGGAGACTTGCTACACCTCCACCATCCTGCCCAGGCTGCTGGCCAGTCTCCTGACTGGGGACAGAACCATTTCTGTTACTGGCTGCTTCATACAATATTATTTTTTTGGTTCTCTGGCAGCTGCAGAATGCCTGCTCCTATCAGTGATGTCTTACGATCGGTATTTAGCCATAGTCAAACCACTTCACTATGAAGCCCGTATGAGTGGCAGATCTTGCCTCCAGCTGACAGGTATCTCTTGGGCAGGTGGCTTCCTCAGTAATAGCATATCTGCATTGTCGATATCACAGTTAACTTTCTGTGGTCCCAATAGCATTGACCACTTCCTTTGCGATTTTATCCCCCTTGTAAAACTCTCTTGCAATGATCCTCAGCTGATGGAAATATTGGCCTTAATACTCTCTTTGATTATATTACTGGTCCCATTCCTACTGACCCTGATGTCTTACATCTGCATCATTGCCACCATCCTGAGAATCCCTTCCACCACCGGGAGGCAAAAGGCCTTTTCCACCTGCTCCTCCCACCTCATCGTGGTGACCATTTATTATGGAACTCTGCTAATTGCCTACACGTTCCCCACAGACAACACTCTGAGAGACTTCAAGAAAGTTCTCTCTGTTGTCTACACGGTCCTGACTCCCCTGGTCAATCCCCTCATCTACACCCTGAGAAACAAAGAGGTCAAGGGAGCCTTGAGGAAAGTTTTCAGGAAATTCATGTTAGGACAATGGTAGCTGACCAGGTGCCTTAAGTTAAAATAAAAAAGATATGCCAGAAGCTGGTTTTTGGGCCTGAACTGAAGCGTCACTGGGCTGTGTGTCACGCTTTTAGAGTCACAGCCAGGGGAGGAAGTGAAGACGGACAGACGTCTTGAAACCTGTTACCCGTTGTTGTTAGGGCCTTTTTGAGATGCCACTGCTGGGTGGGAGATTTGAACTAGTGGCTGCTCAGAGTTCAGCCAATGATGGGGCATTGTGCTCAGTGAAATGGTGCAGGCAAAAGAGACTCAGCTGGGCATCTGTTCCCTGTAGGGTGAGAGACTTAGACACACGCACACATAAATCTATGATGCCTACATTCTACAAATATATGGGGGCAAAGTCAGACTGGGACTCCAGCGTTAGGAAATTGTGTAATTAATATTTGATTTTTGTAGTGTATTTCATACCCGGATTTTCTTTCCAAAGGGACAGGAATCTAAGGGAAACAGTCTATCCTGTGCTATAGGGCCCAGCTGAGGCCTATAACTGGTCCTTTCTCAACAGTGATGTAGGGCCAGTTTCTCAAGATACTTGGATTCCCAGTGGGATTTTCAAAAGCATCTGGGCACTTCGCCTGCCGGATCGGGCCCTGCAGACGAGTCAGGACAAGGAATGTCTCCCTGCCCCAGGTCCCTGCATCACTTTGGGCCCTCAGCACCCAGGTGCACAGTGTGAGGTCGCTGAGGGCATGGCTAGAGGCAGAAACACAAGGGCTAAGGCCTTTTTGCTGCAAAAACTTAGGTGCCTACAGGGTTGCAGGCAGGGGCTGGATTCTGGGGTTCAGGTCCCCGAAGTAGAAGCTTTGTGACTCAAGGATGAGAATGTGGGCCTAGGGCTAGTGTTACAGCTGGGGAAACTAAGGCACAACAAGGTGATGTTACCTGCCCAGATTCGCTCAGCAGGCAAGTGGCTGGGACAGGCATGGAAACCAACTGTCCAGAGTCCTAGTCCAGTGCCCTGTCCACTCCACCATGTCCACTTGTAATTGACAATGGCACCTAAGGGTATTAGGCATCCAAATCCTACAGCCAGTGATTGGGAGTTGGGCACCTAACATCACCTTTTATGGAAAAACCCAGCCTGTACATTTATAGCCAAACCAGTATCCTGAGAATACCCCCACGCCCAGGGGTTGTTTTCCACCAGCTCCTTCTCAGGTTTTACCATTTTCTAGGAGACGCTAATAACTCTGTGTCTGTTACCAAAGCCTAGATCAATTAAAAACTAAACAAATCTAAAAAGTGTCTTTTTCTGTTGTCTTTGTTGTCCGATCTCCCATTGTCTGTCACCTTTGTGTCTGGTGTGAGAAATCAATATGTAAAGGTTTGTCTACATGTGGAAGTTGCACCATTTTAGCTATCCTGGCAATTTGCAATAAAGAGCTGGAAGGAGCTAGAGTGAGACGCAAGCTCAGAAAGCTGAAGTGAAATTTCAGGGAGTGAGTGAAGGAAAACCCTTCGACTGGGTGAATTGCTCCAGCCTGGAAGAGCTGGGCGTAGCCTGCTATGGCAGGAAGGATTCTGCCCAGAGGGCTGTTTGGGGTGTTTGCAGCTGCAGCTAAGACTTCTGGGTTTAGTTCTGAACTTGAAGGTAATGTATGAAACCAATGGGAGGGCTGTTGTGATTTGCACTGGAGAAAACTTGTGTGGAGTTTATTGGGGAACAAAGAAGGGAAACTGAGGTGAGGGGCTGAATTTTAGGCTATTCTGAGGCCTTCAGGCGGTGCCACGTGGGACCCACTCATCCACAGCGAGCGGATGCAATTATAGTGATGTGAAGGCGCTTATATCAATATAGTTCATTCGCATACGGGCATGGCAATAAGCCAGACCAATGCTAGAGACCTCCACATTGGGAAACTGTAGCCGCACTAGAGGTTGTACTGACATAACAAAGTCACACCGCTAACCAGAATAGTGATACTGGTGCAAAATCTGGGTGGAGACCTCGCCCAACAAGTGAGCCCCTGTGGAAATACATCGGGACGTTCCTGGCTTTGAAATGAACTCGGATAATCCAAGAAAAGGGGCTTTTGTATTAACACGGAGTGCTGATAATCTCCCACATCAAAAAGGGCCAACTGATGGAAAGAGAGGCTTGTGTGAATAACCCACAGCTAGACGCTTGCAGTGTGCTGGGGGTGAAATTGGCAACATCTGGTGATGTGGCCACTGTGGCTGTCCTCTGACTAGCTCGCTAAAAATAGAAGTGAGGAAACCACGGTACCAGCTCAACCACCCGGCTGCACAAGCAAGAACATAGCCAGTGCAACCAGCTGTGCCAAGCAGCCAGGGCCGAGCTCTGCACTGGGGGCAGCAGAGGGTGAGGGATGGCAAAGGGGCAACCGAGGATAATGGAGGGTGAAGTCTGGGAAAGGCGTGATTAGGGTGTAGAATGGGC
This sequence comes from Emydura macquarii macquarii, assembly GCF_026122565.2. NCBI lineage: Eukaryota > Metazoa > Chordata > Testudines > Chelidae > Emydura > Emydura macquarii. The sequence continues at coordinate 40,661 of NW_027132884.1, read as the reverse complement.
ACTATGGGGAAGACAAGGTTAATGTGGCCAGGATTTTGTGTGTCCCTTCTAACAATCTCTACATGGCAGCTGACCACAGGGAATGACAAATGGACAGTAATAAATATTAAACCACGATGTCAGTAACAAAAAATTAAGTGATAAATTGATAAACTCCAAATTAAAAGTTTAAGCCACAGTGTAACAATTCAGGTCCATCCTGGGGTTATAGCCCATTTTCAGTTTAGATCTTTCTCCTTCAAAGAGTTAAGCAATGGGATTTCATCCCTATCTGCAATTTGTTTGCCAGAGATCAATTAAGAAACCAAACAAAAAACCCCCTACTTTTAAAAATGCAATTATAGAAGACCCAAATATTCGGCATTATGAAAACAAAGCTTTGGCAACACAAAATTATCCCCATGGGTGATAAAGGACTGAGACCTCATTACATGGCTAGAGAGCAAATTATGCTACCAAAGGACTGGGACTAACAATCTTCTAGTTTGTTTTTCATTCAGAACTAAGTGAATATTTGTATTCTTCCGTAAAAGCTGGAACGAATCTTTCCTTCAGGGGAAAAAGGGACTGTAGGTCACCAAATTCGTGCTGAAAAAGCACAGGTTTTGAATCAAGTTACAGAACCTACTGTAATACACATAAATGAAATGATCATATTCACTGTGCCCAGATAAGACCCTGAACTGCTTAGTGTGAATATCTAACCAACCTATAGAGGAGAGTAATCAAGAAGTTCTTATGATTATCATACAGACCAACAGACCAATGGGGGACCTATAGTTCTGGTACAAGATGATCTCATTCCTATAATTGCCGTGCACTGAAGATCCCTGACGCTTTTCTGGAGTATGTGAAGAAACCAGTTGCCCTTTTGTAACCTCAGCTTGCTAGCAATTCAGTGGGAGCTGCGTGCTACTTGCATACCTTACCCCACTTTGAAAATCCCCGCCAAAATGTGTAAAGCACCTTGTTGCACCTGCATTTTATCTGAGCAATGAAGTTCATTTGCTCTTTTCAGGAATGTCTAACCAGGAGGCCTTGATCTAAGGGTCACATTTTGAAAAGCACGAGAAAAGTTCAAAAGTGACTTAGGTGCCAAAGCCCCATTGACTTTCAGTGAAACAAGGTGCTAGGCCTTAGTAACTGAAGATTGCGCTCTAAGAGCGGCATCCTCTTCTTGCGGTACTGAGAGAGCTGGTGAGATGACATGGGTAACACAGAGCTGAGATTTGCTGTTGATGCACTTAGTTCTAGGGGTTCGCACATTGACTATTAGTGTCAAAGAAGGCTAAAGGCATTAGATCATAGAATCATAGAAGTTTAGAGTTGGAAAGGAACTCAGGAGGTCATCTAGTCCAACCCCCTGCTCAAAGCAGGACCAACCCCAACTAAATCATCCCAGCCAGGGCTTTGTCAAGCTGCAGCTGAAAAAGCTCTAAAGATGGAGATTCCACCACCTCCCTAGGTAACCCATTCCAGTGCTTCACCACCTACCTAGTGAAAAATGTTTTCCTAATATCAAACCTATACTTCCCCCACTGCAACTTGAGACCATTGATCCTTGTTCTGTCATCTGCCACCACTGAGAACAGTCTAGCTCCATCCTCCCTGGAACCCCCTTTCAGGTAGTTAAAGGCTGCTATCAAATTCCCCCTCATTCTTCTCTTTTACAGACTAAACAAACCTAGTCCCCTCAGCCTCGCCTCATTAATCTTGTGCTCCAGCCTCTTAATCATTTTTGTTCCCCTCCACTGGACTCTCTCCAACTTATCCACATCATTTTGTAGTGGGGGGCCCAAAACTGGACACAATACTCCTAATGTGGCCTCACCAATGCCAAATGGAGGGGAATAATCACTTCCCTCGATCTGCTTGCAATGCTCCTACTAATGCAGCCCAATATGCTATTAGCCTTCTTGGCAACCAGGGCACACTGCTGACTCATATCCAGCTTCTTATCCACTGTAACTCCTAGGTCCTTTTCTGCATAACTGCTGCCTAGCTGGTCTGTCCTCAGTCTGTAGCTGTGCATGGGATTCTTCCATCCTAAGTGGAGGACTCTGCACTTGTCCTTGTTGAACCTCATCAGATTTCTTTTGGCCCAATCCTCAAATTTGTCTAGGTCACTCTGTATCTTATTCCTCCCTTCCAGGGTATCTACCACTCCCCGTAGCTTAGTGTAATATGCAAACTTGCTGAGGGTGCAATCCACCCAATCCTCTAGATCATTAATGAAGACGTTGAACAAAACCAGCCTCAGGACCGACCCCTGGGCCACTCCGCTTGTGACCAGCTGCCAGCTATACATGGATCCATTGATCCCTACTCTTTGAGCCCTATGATCCAGCCAGCTCTCTATCCATTTTACAGTCCAGTCAGACAACTCACACTTCTTTAACTTGCTGAGAAGAATACTGTGGGAGACTGTATCAAAAGCTTTGCTAAAGCCAACGTATACCATGTCCACCACTTTCCCCACATCCTCAGATCCTCTTCACAGAAGGCAATCAGGTTGGTCAGGCATGACTTTCCCTTTGTGAATCCATGTTGACTGTTCCTGATCACCTTCCTCTCTTCCAAGTGCCTTAAAATGGATTCCTTGAGAAACAGCTCCTGCTCCTTGAGGACCTGTTTTGGGCCAGTTCCTTGGCCTGGGTCTCACAGGTGGTCAGTCTAGAACAGGGGTTCTCAGACTGGGGGTCCAGACCCCTCAAGGGGTCATGAGGTTATTACAGGGGGGTCGTGAGCTGCCAGCCCCCTCACATGCTGTGGCTACGGCTGTCAGCCCCGCGCGTGGCTAACAGACAGAGCCCGTCAGAGCTGGGTGGTCGGAAAGCATCATCACAGCCTGAAATATTTTCAAAGAGGGTCCCAGAAAGAAAAGCTTGAGAACCCCTGGACTAGACGATCACAGTGGTCCCTTCAGGCCTTGGAATTTGGGAACCTATGAAACCTGAGAGGTGGCAGATCGCTGTCGAAATCACATATGAAAGTAGAGATAGATAAGTATGCATGAGACGGGATATACGCTCAGATTCTGTAGTGAGGAGCACCAGTATAAATTTTTGCGTAGATAGATCAATAGATATTGCATGTGACTGCACAGATAGAAGCATGATGAGGATGAATAGATAGATAGATATTATATGTGAAAGGACAGATAGATAGAGAGACCACTTGATTGATTATCCATGGGTTTAATTCTCCTCTCACTTCAATAGATGAAAATTAGGAGTAACTTTACTGAAGACAGTTGATTTACAATTGTGTAAAACTGAACTGAAAGGAGAATCAAGCCTCTGCAATAGACAAAGGGGAGTGTAGTTTCACTCCACTGTGGAACTGGAGCAGTTAACTGAAGGGAGAATCCCATTGAAAAGCTGTCTGGCATTTCCACCTTCTCTAAATAAATTGTTTCCAAGACCGCAGCTGTGGCTCCATAGAAATGTGGGTGCTGTGTAGGCAGGTCTGTCTGTCGTGTTTTTGTGTATTCAGTATGTGTCTGTGTCCCTACATAAAACCCCCTATGGAGTGAAACCAAGAGCAAGGTAGCAAAGCGAAGCCACTTCAAATTTTGGACTAATCAGTTGAGCCAGGACTAGTCGAAGGTTTGTAGGATCAAGCCCCGGTGGGTCTGTCTACACAACACTTTGGACAGAGAGGGTGTGAGCTTCCCAGCCCAGGTTGGCAGAGTTGGGCTAGCTGGATTCACGCTAGTGCTTGCAGAATATCTGTGAAGAGACCGCTTTGAAGGGTTGGTGGAGGCTGGAGCTCAGGATCTGAAGACTAGGGAAGTGGGTGGGCTAAGACAAGCCACAGTAGCCGGATTCTGCCAAATTGGTGTGTTAAAGATAATATTTATGTATTTATGTATTTCTTATAGCATTCACCCAACTTACCCAGTTCATGAAGAATTTTATTGTCTCCATAGATAGGAAACAGCCGTAGGACATGGCTAGCAGGAACCACACAGTGGTAACACAGTTCTTCGTGCCTTTCTCCAATCTCCTGGTACTCCGCGTTTCCCTTTTTTTCCTGGTGATGCTGATGTACCTCCTTACCATAGTGGGGAATATGCTTATCATCACGCTCACGGTGGTGGACCCTGCCCTTCGCTCCCCCATGTATTTCTTCCTCTGGAACTTGTCCTTTCTGGAAATTGGTTACACCTGGTCTACCATTCCCAAGATGCTGGTGAACTTCCTCTCCAAGGACAAGAGCATCTCCTTCCTCAGCTGTGTCACACAGATGTATTTCTTCTCCTTCTTGGGGATCACAGAGTGCTGCCTACTGGCTGCCATGTCCTACGACCGTTACATGGCCATATGTCACCCTCTGCACTACATGGCCATGATGAACAGAGCTGTGTGTCTCCAGCTCTCAGCGATTTGCTGGCTCATCAGGTTACTGGTGGGTGTCGGGCAGACAACTTTCATATTCACTCTGCCCTACTGCAGGGCCGAACAGGATCAACCACTTCTTCTGTGACCTGCCGCCACTGCTGAAGCTGGCCTGTGCGGATACCTACAAGAATGAAATAGCTGTGTACACCGTCGCTGTCACCTTCATCATGGTGTCCTTCCTGCTCATCCTTGTGTCCTACGTCCGTATCCTCCACGCTATCCTCAGCATTGCGTCCGCTGCGGGCCGGAGCAAAACCTTCTCCACCTGCTCCTCCCACCTTATCGTGGTGACCTTGTTTTATGGGTCTGCCACTGCAACGTATCTAAGGCCCAAATCCAGCTACTCACGCAACACGGACAAACTGCTTTCCCTGTTCTACTCTGTGGTGTCTCCAATGCTCAACCCTTTGATCTACAGCCTGAGAAATAAGGAGGTGAAGGAAGCCCTGAGACGGGTGATGGCCAGAAAAATATTTGGTTGAAAACTGGGGGAGGGGGGTTGTTTTTTTACATATTCTTGTGATGGATTTGGAGTTGCCTGTAGTAGCCGGATCTATGAATTGTATGGCAATTATATTAATTACCTATGAATTATCATTTATCACCCTGAGGTATTGATAGGTTCTTCTCTCAAGGTCAGGTCCAGTATTACTAAAATTACTGTTCAGTTAGGACCCCCGATGGGCACAGTTGCAACACTCACACTGTCGGAAACCTTCTGTATTTGTTATAGTTCATTAATATATTGCACCAACACTCAAACCCAGCAAGGCAGATAGAGATACTACAGAATGTCCATTGACTCACACCGTTCCTTCCAGAATATCCGCAAATGTTAGCCATCATCTTCCTCCTCACCATCACCTTCCTCCTCGTCACCAGTGGCCATCATCTTGGCACCTCCCATGGGCGACGTCTCTCTCTCCTCCTGCCCACATGCTGGGTTGCAACTTTTTAAATATGTTGTTCAGGCTACAGGCTTGTAGCCCCCTGGCATTACTGCTGAATAAAATAAGTGCAAAAGTGATCTCTGTGGGTACACAGTAGCAATCTGGGAATACTGTATGTTTGTCTGAATAGTGAAAAGAGATTTTCTTATGCACATATGGGGTTAATTCAACAGCCGGGTGTTCAGGAAACTACCTAGGAAGACAGACAATAGTTCAGATGAGAGCTTCTCCGCAAACACCAAGGACAAGTAACTGTGAGATGCTCCATCTGCCCACCCATAGCGAACCTGCTAGAGCAGCTTTCCCAGGAGTGAATCCCTCCCCCTCTGAAGAGAGGAAACCCAAAAGACTGAGTGGGATTTCAAGAAAGCCACTTCCCAAAGAGAGGACAGCCTGGTTTGCTGAAGTGGTTTAGGGGAAAAAATTGCCTCCTGACCTCCAGAGGCAATTCCTAGAGGAAGCTTAGCCTGCATGAAAGGCTTTAATACTAGTCTCTTGCTATGCTGTGTTCCTACTGTTAAGATTAAATAATACTTTGTTTTAAGATGGCTGTTTTGTGTCACTATTATCACCGCAGGTCATGGCTCCCAGGGGGGACATGCACTTGTACTGAGTCCAATCGGACCTGCTGAGCAATCCTGCTGTCACCCAAGAACCTGGTCTGGAAGTGGGAGAATCCCAGGATTCCACACCAGCGAGATGAAGGCTCCTGGCCTGAGAGCTGGAGGTGGGTCATAGAACATGTAATCACAGAATATTGGGGTTGGCAAGGACCTCAGGAGGTCATCTAGTGCAACCCCCTACTCAAAACAGGACCAACCCTGACTAAATCATCTGGGTCCATTCAGTGAGACCCAGAGAGGGACAGAGGTACATCTCTCCCTGAAGTGAAACAATTATTTTCTTTTCTATCTCCCTTCTTACTTGTTTGCCTATTCCCTCTCTTTTTCATTTTCCACTTTTTAAATTTTTTTTCTAACTTTTCCATTATTTTCTTTCTTTCTTTTCATCTCTTCCTCCCACCCCGCCCCACCCACAGCCATCCCTGCTTTTTGTTTTTAATGGGAGGTTGTTGAATGAATCAAACTCCTTGATGCATTTTTATTCACTCATTCACTGCACTTTGAAACAGGAGTAGATGAAAGAGTACTAGGGAATTTTAGTGCACGGCCGCTCAGTCTACAGGGACACGTAATGTGTGGCATGCTAGTGAGGGGTAGATTTACACCCTGGCTTGCTGCAAACTAAGCCCTACCCTATACTACAGAGATAGCTTGATGTAAGATATCTTACATCAAGCTAACTGTGTAACCAGACACACTACAGACATGAAAAAAAACACAATGATTATTGCGGTGGCTGCAGGCCGACCTAACATAGGTCGACTTAATTGTGTGGCGTAGACAAGTCCTAAGTGTTTGTCTACACAAGCCCCGAGACAAGGAGAATGAGATTTTCCAATCTGCCTTGTGGGGGAAAGTGAGGCGGTAGGTTCAACAGGATGTGGAAATAGTTTTTGTTTTCAAGGTTGTTTTTTCAAGAAGGGGTTGAGGAGGGATTGACAAAAAACAACATGTTCTGCTGACATTTTTTATGGCAAATATATTTGTTGTCAAAATTTTCCCTGACAAACCAGAAAACCCAAAAATGCAGAACAGTTCTAGGTCTGAGCTCAGACAGCGGAGCCTGGACTTTGAGTGTTACCTTCAAATATACCTTGACTTTAGCAAAGCTTTTGATACTGTCTCTCACAGTATTTTTATCAGCAAATAAAAGTATGGGTTGGATGAATGGACTATAAAATGGATAGAGAACTGGCTAGAGCATAGGGCTCAACGAGTAGGGATCAATGGCTCCATGTCTAGCTGGCAACCGGTCACAAGCGGAGTTCCCCAGGGGTCGGTCCTGGGGCTGGTTTTGTTCAACATCTTCATTAATGATCTGGAGGATGGGGTAGATTGCACCCTCAGCAAGTTTGCAGATGACACTAAGCTGGGGGGAGTGGTAGATACCCTGGAAGGTAGGGATAGGATACAGAGTGACCTAAACAAGCTGGAGGATTCGGACAAAAGAAATCTAATGAGATTCAAGAAAGAAAAGTGCAGAGTCCTCCACTTATGAAGGAAGAATCCCATGCACAGCTATAGACTGGGGACCGACGAGCTAGGCAGCAGTTCTGCAGAAAAGGACCTGGGGGTAACAGTGGATAAAAAGCTGGATATGAGTCAGCAGTGTGCCGTGGTTGTCAAGAAGGCTAATAGCACATTGGGCTGCATTAGGAGGAGTATTGCCAGCAGATCGTGGGAAATTATTATTCCCCTCTATTCGGCATTGGTGAGGCCACATTTAGAGTATTGTGTCCAGTTTTGGGCCCCCCACTACAAAAAGACTGTAGACAAGTTGGAGAGAGTCCAGCGGAGGGCAACCAAAATGATTAGGGGGCTGGATCACAGGACTTATGAGGAGAGGCTGAGGGAACTGGGCTTGTTTAGTCTGCAAAAGAGAAAAATGAGGGGGGATTTGATAGCAGCCTTTAAGTACCTGAAAGGGGGTTCCATGGAGGATGGAGCTAGGCTGTTCTCGGTGGTGGCAGATGACAGAACAAGGAGCAACAGTCTCAAGTTGCAGTTGGGGAGGTCTAGGTTGGACATTAGGAAAAATTTTTTCACTAGGTGGGTGGTGAAGCACTGGAATGGGTTACCTAGGGAAGTGGTGGAATCTCCATCTTTAGAGGTTTTTAAGCTGCGGCTTGACAAAGCCCTGGCTGGGATGATTTAGCTGAGGTTAGTCCTGCTTTGAGCAGCGGGTCGGACTAGATCCCTCCTGAGGTCCCTTCCAACTCTAATGTTCTATGATTCTATGATTCTAAAAGCTGAGGGGCTCTGAACTAGATTCTCATCTTCTCCCAAGACAGAGGTAAGGATGGACAGCTGTGACATTAGGATCTCCAGTGTTTGTCCCTACACAGAGAGCAGAGCATGCGCATGCAATTCATCTGCTGTATCTAAGAAAGAAAGACCCTGCGTCATTACAGAATCCAAGCATGTGCCTAGGCTCAGCACATAACTGGGCTCATTGACACTCCCATGCTAAGGTTTTGGCAGACATTTAATGTCTTGTTGAGTCAGGACACAAAAGCTCCCTGCCCGTGTGAACACAGTGTGTTCCCTGTCCTGTAGTGACTGTGATTGACCCATACCACGGCTCCCCCACGGACCCACTCAGAGTGGTTTCTCATCATGTACAACTATAAGGAACCTCCATGTGCATCACACACAGTGCCCTCGCCTTAGAATTTCAGCCCCACGGCACCATCCCGGGAGCATCACGCTCAGTTCTGGTTCTTGGGGCAGGTTCTTCTCATTTCCGAATTCACCCGTATAACTTTAAAGTGCCCAGAACTAGCGTCACTGCTGCTCAGATGCAGCTCACGAGACCAACTCCCCTGGGGGTGTCCCAAGTCACTTTCTAAAATTGCTAACGATGCCTTTCGGAAAATGGGTGAGCAGCGAAGTCAACCAAGGGCCTCTGGCCTGGCGCGCCGTTAACTGTCACTGGTAACAAGAATATCGACATGTGGGGACAGACTGATGGGAAAGTTCTTGGGCTGAGGCTGTTGGGTGTTTTCCATATTCCATTATGGTGCCCTACTTTAAGAGACCTTCTCACATTTAGAATGTATTTACCCAGGAATAAATACCCACAGCTGGCCCGGATCAGCTAACATTGGCTCACAGGTCTCGGGCTTCAGGACTGAAGAATTGCAGTGTAGAGTTTCAAGCACCCCTGTCTGTTATATCTCTGGAGTCATCTGCACCGCTGGCAGCAGTCGTGCATTGCCAGTACCCAGGCCACTGTGAATTGTTTTGTGGTCCCAATTTAATTGGTAGCTGCAATGGGCCCGAATGAAGCTACCTGGACGTCAGGACATGAGAAAAAAAATCAGATCCGAACACTGCCAATAAAGTTGGACAGTGAACAAACTTCTGGGTTCTGACCTATAGAAATTATCCCCTTGGGGCACTTTTAAAGTACATTGCCTGCTGGGGGACAGAGAGCTTGTGTCCTTATTGATCTATCTATTCAGCTCTTTATCTAGTTATCCCTCCATACTCATAGAAGGTGAGGGTTGGAAGGGAGCTCAGGAGGTATCTAGTCCAGCCCTCTGCTCAAAGCAGGACCAACCCCAACTAAATCATCCCAGCCAGGGCTCGGTCAAGCCTGGCCTTAAAACCCCTAAGGATGGAGATTCCACCACCTCCCTAGGTAACCTGCTTCACCACCCTCCTAGTAAACCCTCCTTCTGTATAATAATCTGTCCAGACACCTAATAGTCTTTTTTGTTGTCTGTCCATCAAGATGTCTGTCCATTTTTTTATCCTTCTGCTGTTTCTCCATGCTACCCGTTGGTCTGCCTATCTGCCTGTCCCTGTGTGAATCTGCCTTACAAATGTTCATCTATCCAAACATCTCTTTGTGCACCTGGCTAAATGTGTTTACACTCCCCTTAGCTACCCATCAGAACACACCCATCTCTGTGGCAAGTGGACGTCAATGGGCAGGGGCTGCTGAGTGGCAACATGTCACAGGCACTAAATTCAATGTAAAGCTATAGCCTGACTTTGGGTAACTGAGGAATATCCCTTCTCACTCTGTGTGCAGCTAATTTCACAGGCAAAGCCGGTGGGAATTGGAGCCGATAAAGGTATTGCAATGTGAATGTAACATGCTGCTACCTGCAGCTGTGACAAGGGGATAAACTTTAACAAGATCTGTCTGTGTCCCTGGTGGCTGAGCAGAGAAGCAGCAATGAACTGTCTGTCCATAGCGTGGGAGGTGCTGGACCTTCAGGACGCAGCTGTTTCTATATGTCTGACCACAGATCTGCAGTGACAGATCCCCAGCAGGGAGGAGCCCTGATCAGTTACATTTGGAACATGTTCATTTCACTGATGCTTTGTTTAGGAGAAAATAATTCAAAAAACTGAAACAAAACCCTGCTTCATTATGTGCTCGTTAAAACCATCCCGTTAGCAACACAGCTAGTAAAGTGAAATCTCTCCAATTCGCTCCTGTGACACTGCAGAGATTTACAGTAGCAAACACAAAGAGTTATAATGTCATAGGCCTTAATGAGACGCTGAGAAGTCTTCAACCCAGCAGAGACCTGGGCGTTGCCTGGAGATCTGATAAACTTCTCCAGGAATTACCAGGCCAGCGGCAGAAACAAAGTTGCTCTTCATTGTAATGGGTCCCGCGAGGGCCATTAGACTGCAAATGTTGTCTGGAAATGCAGGGCTCAATGGCAGTCCCATCCGGGCTGCTTAGAAAGGAAAGGCAGAGGCATTGATTCAAATTAGACAGAGGAGGGGCTGGACTTGTCCCTGTGATATACTCCCTTGATGGGGGACATGAAAGGGGTCAACCAATTCATTCCCAGCTCTGTGAAAGGTCGTCCCTGCCTTCAGACATTCCATCAGAGTCACACCTCCGGAGGCAAAGCCAGGGGGAGAAGGGGCTGCAGTAAAACTGACATGTAAACAAACCTCAGGTTCCCACTTGCTTAGCAGAGGCTGCACATCCCTGGGCAGGGAGCAAACGGCAATTCCAGGTTTGTAGGCCTGAGGGACAGAGCTGATCCAGGGAACCTGGCTTGTGACAGGGTCTGATTTCCTGCTCACACACCTCAACTCTGCCCACATCCTGTCCTGCCCCCTAACTAACAGCCCTGTCCATTATTTCATCTCTGGATTCACACCCACTTACCTCTGATGATACCCCTCTAGCCTGACCCACAATCCCGCTGCTGTCCCAGGCTTGGGTCCCTTCCCAGCAGGACCACCCCCATCTAAATCACCCCAGCCAGCTTTGTCAAGCCAGGTCTTAAAAACCTCTAAAGATGGAGACTCCACCACCTCCCTAGGTAACCCATTCTAGTTCTTCACCACTCTCCTAGGGAAAAACGTTTTCCTAATGTCAAGCCTAGACCTCCCTCCCTGCAACTTGAGACCATTGCTCCTTGTTCTGTCATCTGCCACCACTGAGAACAGCCTAGCTCCATCCTCCTTGGAACCCCCCATTTCAGGTAGTTAAAGGCTGCTATCAAATCCCCCCTCATTCTTCTCTTCTGCAAACTAAACAAGCCTAGCTCCCTCAGCATCACCTCATAAGTCCTGTGCTCCAGCCCCCTAATCATTTTTGTTGCCCTCCACTGGGCTCTTTCCAATTTGTCCACATCCTTCCTGTAGTGGGGGGCCCAAAACGCGGCACAGTACTCGAAATGAGGCCTCAGCAATGCCGAATGAAGGGGAATAATCATTTCCCTCGATCTGCTGGCAATGCTCCTACTAATGCAACCCAATATGCCATTAGCCTTCTTGGCAACAAGGACACACTTTTGACTCATATCCAGCTTCTTGTTCACTGTTACCCCCGGGTCCTTTTCTGCAGAACTGATGCCCAGCCAGTCCGTCCCCAGTCTGTAGCTGTGCATGGGATTCTTCTGTCCTAGATGCAGGACTCCGCACTTGTCCTTGTTGAACCTCATCTGATTTTTTTTGTCCCAATCCTCCAATTTGTCTAGGTCACTCTGTATCCTATCCCTACCTTCCAGCGTATCTACCACTCCTCCCAGCTTAGGGTCATCCACAATCTTGTTGAGGGTGAAATCCATCCCATCATCCAGATCATTAATGACGATGTTGATACCAACACAGTGATTCCTGCCTAGAAATTAAGGTGTATCTTGGGTTTAATGCACTTGTGCTAAAAACTCTGTTTAATTCCTGTCTTTGCCGTGGACGCTGTATGTGGCACTAAGTAGGTCACTTAGGTTGAAGTTCACAAACCAAAGTTAGCGGGAGTTGTGTGTCCAAATCCCCCGAGCAGGCTAGGAAACTTCAACTTTAAACACTGTGGATTGGATCTTCAGCTGGTAGAACCCAGCTGTCACTCTTTTGGAGCCAGAGCCCCACCTGGCGTAAATCAGCTGTGACTCCACTGGAGTCACAAACTCCTTGTCTGACTTTGCATAAATTAGACTCACAGACTTTGTCAGAAGCGACCAATATGATGATCTAGTCAGACCTCCTGCACAACACAGACCACAGAACCTCACCCACCCACTCCTGTAATGGACCCTGTGACTCAGTTATTGAAGTGCTCAGATCATGGGTTAAAGACTTCATGGTACAGAGACTCCACCAGCAAGTGGATTACTTAAGCAGTCCCTGTGCCTCGGTTTCCCCCTCTATAAAATAGGGATAATCACACTTCCCAACCTGACTGTGGCATTGTGATGTTTAAGTCTGTTCATGACTGAGGGATGCTCAGATACCACACTGATGAGGCCTATGTAAATACCTAGGAAATACAGATAGGTGGATTTGCAGCATCTGGGGATCTAACCTTCAGTGTCTCAGTTTCCCTCTCTTTAACAAGAGGATCAAGCCCTCTCCCTACTTCACAGGACTGATGGAAGGTTACGTTTATCGTTGGTTGTGGAGTGCTCAGACTCTGCCAGGTTTGTCATTGTTTAGCTACCTAAATAGACATTGCAATCACAAGGAATGGGCTCTAAGCCAGATGCCACTGAGATCACAGGCCAAGTTCTCACTGGCTTCAGTGTTACCAGCACTGGGCCTACGTGCGTTACTGGCTGGTGAATTAACACTACAAAGGCAAATCTCTGTGGATGCCGTGATCTGACCCAAGTGCCGAGTGCCCCAACATGGCTAATGAGATGTTTTGGTTTATCAATTTTAGACTCAAATTTTACACCCAGCAGGGACCATCATGATCATCTAGTCTGACCTCCTGTATATCGCAGCCACAGAAACTCAACCACCCCCTCCTGTAATAGACCCATAACCTCTGGGTGAGTTACTGAAGTCCTCAAACCTTGATTTAAAAACTTCAAGTTACAGAGAATTTACTATTTACTCTACTTCAAACCAGCAAGTGATCCTTGCCCCACACTGCAAAGGAAGGAGAAAAAAACCCTGGTTTCTCCCAACCTGACTTGTAGAAAAATTCCTGCGCAACTCCAAATATGGTGATCAGTTTGACCCTCAGCATGTGGTTGAGAGCAACAACCAGACACCTGGGCAAGACTTCTCTGTAGTAACTCAGAGTCCTCCCCATCTAGCGTCCCCTCTACAGCCTTTGGAGATGTTTGCTAAGAGCAGTTTTGGATGCGCCATTTTGACGGATTAATAGGAAGCATTTGGAAATGTATCGTCATACAAAAGGAAAAGGAAAAGATGGGGAATGTGGCTCATATCAAAGAAATTCTGTTTGCTTTATGATTACTAGAGAGCCGCAAAGGATAAAAACTTAGAAGGAAACAATGTTCTGGGTGCCATATTTCAGGAAAGATGTAGATAAATTGGAGAAAGTCCAGAGAAGAGCAACAAAAATGATTAAAGGCCTAGAAAACATGACCTGTGAGGTCGACTGATAAAACTGGGGTTGTTTAGTCTGAAGAAGAGAAGACTGAGGGGGGACATGATAACAGTTTTGAAGTTCATAAAATATTGTTACAAGGAGGAGTGAGAAAAATTGTTCTTTTTAACTTCTGAGGATAGGACAAGAAGCAACGGGATTAAATTGCAGGAAGGACGTTTTAGGTTGGACATTAGGAAATGCTTCCTGACTGTGAGGATAGTTAAAAGTGCAGGAATAAATTGCCCAGGGAGGTTGTGGAATCTCCATCATTGGAGATTTTTAAGAGCAGGTTAGACAAACACCTGTCAGGGATGGTGTAGATAATGCTTAGTCCTGCCATAACCACAGAGGACTGGATTCGATGACCTCATCGTGAGGTCTCTTCCAGTCTTACGATTCTATGGTTCTATGATTAGAGGAACTGGATGGAAGATGATAATTCATAGATTTTTAAGGCCTGAAGGGACCACTGTGATCTTCTAGGCTAACTTCCTCTTTTAAACACAGGCCATAGGACATCCCTGAATTAATTCCTGCTTCAAGTCCTTTAGTTCTGGTTGCACTAGAGCAGATCTTTCAGAAAAAAAATTCAGTAAGAGACAGCTCCTCTATGAAATGACAATGATGAATACAAATCAAAATACATTGCTCATGTTACTCTTATTATTGTATTGCCATGACCTTCATTATTGATAGCAATCGAATAAGCAAATTTCAAAGTAGTCTAAGCAAGCTCCAGTCCATATATTATTATTATAGCATCCTGCAGCCCTAACTGAGATCAGGGTGCTCTCTTCTCCCACTGATACTGATTTGCAACAGGTGATACTCCTTTGACATAAATGGAGTTATCATAGACTCATAGACTTTAACGTCAGAAGGGATCATTATGATAATCTAGTCTGACCTCCTGCACACTAAAAGATCTTCCCATAGAACTGGCTGAAAAATCCTATTTTATTTTTGAGCAGTTTGTTCCAAATCAATTGGCTGAAAATAAATTATATTTTGGAACGTCCCCCAAAAGTGAATATGTTTATTTAAAATTGCAATTTTCAATCTTTTTTTGTTTCTGTTTTCAAAAAAAAAAAAAAAAAAACTGTATAGTTCTGTTTTCAGATTTCCCCTCCTACCTTTCTCTTCCTAGTAACAGTGGGAAAAAGTAGAAGAGTGAAAGGAAAAATGAAGGGAAAAAGCAGGGGGAAAAAAAATCACAACATACACACTTTGTCTCCTTTTTCATTATTAAATAAACCAATTATTGATTTCACTATAAACAGATCTAAGTGCTGTGTGTCAAGCAGAACAGTGAACTGAAGTGGAACTGGTAAGCTGGGGTGCATTGTTTCTTTGGAAGCAGCAAATCTGTAAATAGCAAGGGTATCCAGTGAACCGGAAGCTGGACACTACAAGGTGAGTCTCAGAGAACTGATGGTCGGTGTGTGCCAACTGATAACCTGTACAGAGACAGTGAGGCCTGTGAGGCCTAGTGTTTGTGTTGTCATGGCTAGTGAATTTGGGGAGCTGACCCATAGCAGACCCAGATAAGTCTTCGCCACACTACGGGCAGGTGGTAGCAAGGTGCTTCACAACCTGGGTAGCTTGGGTAGGACCACATAGGAATATAAGAACGGCCATACTGCGTTAGACCAATGGTCCATGTAGCCCAGTCTCCTGTCTTCTGACTGTGGCCAATGCCAAGTGCTTCAAAAAAGTAATCATCATGTGATCCATCCCATCGCCCATTCCCAGCTTCTGAAAAACAGAGGCTAGAGACACTTCAGAAAATGGTTTTTCATCCCTGCCCATTGATGGACCTCTCCTCCATGAACATATCTAGTTATTTTTTTAACCCTTTTATAGTCTTGGTCTACACAACATCCTCTAGCAAAGAGTTCCACAGGTTGACTGTGCATTGTGTAAAGAAATATTTCCTTTTGTTCATTTTAAACCCGCTGTCTATTAGTTTCATTTAGTATCCCCTAGTTCCTGTGTTATGAGAAGGAGTAACTAACACATCCTTATTTATTTTTCTCCTTATCAGACCTCTAGCATATCCTCCAATAGTCATCTCTTTTCCAATCTGAAAAGCCCCAGTATTCTTAATCTCTCCTCATATGGAAGCTGTTCCATATCCCTAATAATTGTATTGCCCTTTTCCAATTCTGATATATCTTTTTTGAGATGGGACAAGCCACTCTGCATGCAGTATTCAAGATGTGGGCATACCATGGATTTTTAAAGAGGCAATATGATATTTTCTGTCATATTATCTATCCTTTTCCTAATGATTCCCAACAGTCTGTTAGCTTTTTTGACTGATGCTGCACATTGAGTGGATGTTTTCAGAGAACTCTCCACAATGACTTCAAGATCTCTTTCTTGAGTGGTACCAATTAATTTAGACCCCATCATGATATATGCATAACTGGGATTATGTTTTCCAATGTGCTTTGCTTCGCATTTATCAGCATTGAATTTCATCTGCCATTTTGTTGCCCAGTCATCCAGTTTTGCCAGATCCTTTCGTAACCCTTCACGGTCTGCTTTGGACTTAACTATCTTGAGTAGTTTTGTATCATCTGCAAGTTTTGCCACCTCACTGTTTATCCCTTTTTCCAGATTATTTATGCATATGTTGAACAGGACTGGTCCCAGTGCAGACCGCTCTGGATTTACTTCTCTCCATTCTGAAAACTGACCATTGATTCCTACCTTTTGTTTCCTGTCTTTTAACCAGTTACTGATCCGGGAGACGAGTCACCTCTGATAGCCACTAGGAAATGTCGAGGAGAGCCTAAGCCTGCCCCGGAAGGGTTCACGGGAATGAATCCTCTCCTGGAGTTAGTCCACGCTCACAAACGGACAAAGATTCGCCTCCCTGCGCTTTGTGTGAATCAATTGTAACTAGTAAAGACTCCTGAACTTGGTCCAAGAATAGAAATAAATTCTGAGCACAGGGCCAGATGTTGAGGTGTTTACTCAGTCCCTACTAATAGAAACTGATGCAGAAGGAGGAAGAGTAGGAGCTTTGTTTGAGGCAGCACAGTGCAACCAATGAGGGCTGGGTCTTGTGCGGGTGTAGGTCAACATGACTCAATCTCAGATACACCAATTGAGGATCCGCCCCCGAATAAAGTTTGGCTTAATATTATCATTTCAACTTCTCTATTATGTATTCATTCTTTGGCACCCGCAGGAGTACTTTGCTCATGATGAGACCCTGTAGATTTCATTGCACCGGTCATGAATTCCCCTCTGCTCGGTCCTCAGTCCTATGCTGAGTATTTGCAGCTGGGCAATAGAGAAACAAGTTGCTCATAACTAAGGGAAATATTTTCAACAGTGCCTAAATGATTGAGGAACCCAAGCCTAATATTTACAAGTGCCTTGAGCACTTAGGAACCTTAGAATACTATTTTCAAAACCACTTAAGCAGTCTCAATGTCTAACTCCCATTGAAACCGATGGGAAGTTGGTGTCTAACATGCATAGGAACTTTTGAAAATCCTTCTAGGAAATATGTGCATCTTTAGTGCCTGGATACCTTTGGAAATCTGCTCCCAAATATTTATACCACTAATTCTTTTTCCCGTATGGGAAAGTCAGATTTATACTGAATCCACATGATTGCCTTCTAAGATGAGATGACTGGCTCTGTGGATGTGGGGAAAGCTGTGGGAAGTGATATATCTTGACTTTAGAAAAGATTTTGATACTGTCCTCCACAGTATTCTTGCCAGCAAGTTAAAGAAGTATGGGTTGGATGAATGAACTATAAAGTGGATAGAAAGCTGGCTAGATCTTCAGGCTCAATGGGTAGAAATTAACAGCTTGATGTTTAGTTGGCAGCTGGTCACAAGCGGACTGCCCCAGGGGTTGGTCCTGGGCCCAGTTCTGTTCAACATCTTAATTAAGGATCTAGAGGATGGGGTGGATTGCACCCTCAGCAAGTTTGTATATGATACTAAGCTGGGGGGAGTGGTATATACACTGGAGGGTAGGAATAAGATACAGAAGGACCTAGACAGATTGGAGGATTGGGCCAAAGGAAATCAGATAAGGTTCAACAAAGACAAGTGCAGAGTCCTGCTAAAGACTGGGAACTGACTGGCTAGGCAGTTCTGCAGGAAAGGACCTGGGGGTTACAGTGCACAAGAAGCTGGATATGAGTCAGCAGTGTGCCCTTCTTGCCAAGAAGGCTAACAGCATATTGGGCTGCATTAGTAGGAGCATTTCCAGCAGATTGAGGGAAGTGATGAAACTCATACCAGGAAATCCTGTGAAACCCTAATGTCCTTTTGCCACAGTAAAACCTCACCATTTATTCTTGATCTTTGTTTCCTGTCACTGATTCCATTTCAGATCCATTATAGAACTTCCTCTTTCAGCTTCGATACCTTCGTGTTTTTAAACAGAGGCCTGTAAGGGACTTGATCAAAAGCTTCTGGAAATCCTAATAAATTGAACCAACTGGTTCTCTTTATTCACTTGATTCACAGACCCCTGCCCTAGCTATTAGACCACGCAGCCTATCCTTCCTGTGCTCTCCATTTTGTTGACAGTTTTCCTTTGCTGATGTGTTGGTTATTCCCTATCATTTCCACCTCCCTAGGCAACCCATTCCAGTGCTTCACCACCCTCCTAGAGAAACTTTCCCCCTCAATATCCAACCTAGACCTCCCCCACTGCAACTTGAGACCATTTCTCCTAGTTCTGTCATCTACTATGACTGAGAACGGCCTAGCTCCATCCTCCCTGGAACCCCCTTTCAGGTAGTTGAAGGCTGCTATCAAATCCCCCCTAATTCTTCTCTTCTACAGACTAAACAAGCCTAGTTCCCTCAGCCTCTCCTCCTAAGTCAGTTAAAATACTGATTAACTTTTAACTGCCCCTTACCATAATTATATAACTCCTGCTTACTGAAATTAGCATCGACACCAATGTCCTTCGCATACTCTGCCATTTTAATAAAACATTCACAATTCTTAAAAACCAATTAAAAACCGTGCTTAAACCCCTTACAACCAAAACATAGCAGCAACCCACCCCGTGTCATGTCCCTGCTAACTCTGACTTGCCCATAATACTCTGTCTCCAGCTTAGCTCCCTCTTTCTCGTACAAGAGACTTCAGTTTCCCATAGTCCTCCACACTTAAAGCTCGCTTAGGCCCCAAACCTTCCTTCTATGTCTTTCTTATCCGAAACCTTCCTCTAGGTTAGAGCTGCCTGAGCTGCATGAGCTGAAGTCAGTGGACCCAGGCTCTGAGACTTGGTGCCATGGGTTTTTCTTTGCAGTGTAGATGTACACTTAGTCTTTTTCAGAATCCCAGGCAAGCCCTTTAAATAAGATAATTGGTCAGTTGTCTGGGACTGTGTGTGGGAAGCCGGGAGTGAGGAACATAGACCCAATTCCTCCCTACAGAACAAGATTGTATTATGAAGAATGGCAGCCAGGATCCAGTTTCACCTCCTCTCCTAGCTTAGAGGATAGTTATATCCAACTGGCCAGGTGCTGCATGACACTGGAGTCAAGTGCATCTCTCTCATTGACT
Source organism: Emydura macquarii macquarii (assembly GCF_026122565.2). Classification (NCBI taxonomy): domain Eukaryota; kingdom Metazoa; phylum Chordata; order Testudines; family Chelidae; genus Emydura; species Emydura macquarii. The sequence goes on along the minus strand of NW_027132884.1, from coordinate 21,308 downwards.
TCAACAGAAACAGCACTAGAAAAGAAGCCTGGGAGTTTCTAGAGAAACAAAGGCCGTTAGACACTCAAATCCCATTGAAATTCAGTATGACTTGGGCATCCTTCAAAAATACCAGTCCACATCTTCTTAATATCTAACAGAAAGATAAGGGCTCAGTCCTCAGCTGGTGTGATGAGTGAATCTTCATTGATGGGTGCTATGGCTTTTTATGCTCATTGAGGATCTGGCCTTGAGTTTCTGTGTTTCACCATGTAGCTCAGCTGAGGGGCCTGTGGTGGGTTTGGAGCTGCCTGTAATAATGTATGAATGCTATAGGTTCCATACATTTGACTGTTCATTGTGAGTAAGGGGAGGTTTGCTGTATCTTGACCTGGTTATTGGGGTTTTTACTCTACGCATATATTGAGTTACTTCAGCAGGTGTGTGTCTGCACTCAGGCGGAAGGGAGGATAGTAGCCTGGAGGACAATATTTCAGCAAACACTCAGGAATATAGACTGTGATGCTGCTACCTACAGCTCCTGCTATGCCTCTGACACTTGTTTAACTAGGCTCGAAGACAAGAACAGGACAATAGGGATAGATGATGGATTTAATGGCATAGGCTCAGAGAGAGGGGGAATTCAAGTGAGCCCGGCCTCCAAAGGCTGGTGGATCTGGGATAACACAAGGCTACCTCCAAACCCAGGTAAGATAGATATGAATGTATCTTTTAAAAATCCTTTTCTCTTATGCTGGGTGAGCATGGTCAGTATGCAAGGTGCTGCAGGCCAGTCTAAGAGTGGGAGAATCACAGAATCCCACTGCTGGGAGGTAAAGGCATGAAGTCTGTGACCTGAAGGGGTGAGAACATGGAATGAGTCATCGCTTCAGCTAGCTCTGAAACCATAAGAAAAACAAGGCCCTGATGTCATGTAGGCAGGGATTTTCAAAGAAGCCTAAGGGAGTTAGATGCCTAACTCTCAATGACCTCCAATGGGAGTTGGGCACCTAAGCTGCTAAAGTTGCTGAAGGAGCAAATAAACATCCTTTGATCTGTTGCTCAAGCACTGGGGCGTTTCCCACAGTGTCATGGCCCAATGCAGACACTGGCAATTATATATTGCTGACTCAGAAATCTTCCTCACTTTTAAGAGCCTGGGAAGTTACAGTCAGAGACCCAGGTTGCGGGTTGTGTTAGGGCCCCTTTACACAGTACAAGAATTCCCTGGTGCAGGAGCAATGCAGGGCCATTGTGCGCAGAGCAATCCATTCTCCCACAAAGCAACCCACACACATCCTCAGACATAAGGATTTGGCTGGGATGTAACCAAGCGACGGAAGTGGATGTATTGGGAGGGTGAGTGGATATTCTAAGATACTCTAACCCACTCCAGCGCTTGAGCTGATTCCTTGGAGAAGCCTAGAATTTGGGAGGCACAAAGATATCTTCAAGCCATCATTTTCCTCCACTGGGCCTTCTGCACTACACCTCCTCAGATGCAAAGTACAGAATCTGATGTGCAGTGCATAGAATGTACTTTTTCCAGGTGTAGCAAGCTGGAGCTAAATTCTGTAGCAAGGTCCCTGGATGATGTTGGGATCAGGTGCATTAGCCTGGGAATTCTCCAGGATCTTGATTTCAAGTTTGAAACTGCAGGCTCTTAATGAATTGATCATGAAAACAAATAAAACAATCATCACACTGGCCTCTGTATTATTTATTTTGACACTAAATTCAGTTTGGTCTCCTGGATCTTCCCAGTTTAGTTTCCAGTATGGAAGAGATGTGCTCATGGACTATACCACTTGGTATCATAGATGTTGTCAAGGGCGAAGTTTGACTTACAACAACTCTTTAAGGGACAGTTAATCATTTGGGCACTTGGGATAGAGTGGGAAGCAATTCAAAATAAGCAGACTAAGCAGGTGTGTCAGCCAAATAGATCAGCACTAAATAACTGGCTATGGTGGAAGTGAGATAAGCCTCATTAAGTTTCAAAGCTAATATCCCATTTAAATTAATATAGGCAGCTCACATTTCTCTCTGAACTAGTTGTTTAGGCTCTCAGTTCATAGAATGGAAATGTTTGCTGATATTTTCAAGGCTGCCTAGGTTGCTTAAATGCACAGTTCCCTAAAACTGCTGGGCAGTTTTGAAAATGTCTGCTATACTTAAGCTTGTCAGAATCTGTTTCTATTTGGTTTTATAATTCTGACAGCTAACAGAGATATTTATGTTTAAACATTTTTTCTATTTGTATCAATTTAAAGTTTCACAGTTGCACCAAATTCTATTGTTTAAGCATTTATTTTGCTGAGTTTTTCAACTATTTAAATTTTCACTGTTGCAGGAAACTATAGAGGAGTTAGACCGCAGGTCCGGTCAGTCAACAATTATTTATTGACAGTGGGCATTGATTTAAAAAACTTAAAGTTTTATAATGGTTTAAACAGAAATTGTTAACAGCGTATCTCAAAATATAGCAAGTAAATATCCTTAACCCAGACTCCAATAAATAGCATTTTTTGCCTTGTCTATCTGTAAATTATAAGTATCAATGAAAATATTTATAGTTAGTTTGTGTACAGTGAAATTGACATTTACCAATACAAATCTAATCCTCCCAAGCTTAACTATGGTGCCTTTTTGTCTTCTGTGCAATCCCTCTACATTACTTGGAACTTGCCATGCTTCTGTACAGAAGAGACTAGTAAGTCATTAAAAAAAAAAATCCCAGATATATTGTCACCTTCCAAAATGAATAAAAATTGATTCACTGATGTTTGCGGGGTTAATACCATAAGTTATTTTCAAATACTTGGAAGAAGAAGGAGGTGGAGGAGGAAAGCAGTAGCAAGAGAAGAAAATAATGCTGAAAAAGAAGCCAATGAAAATGTTCATGGAGGATAGGCCCATCAGTGACTATCGGCTAAGATGGTCAGGGTTGCAACCCCATGCTCTGGGTGTCCCTAAGCCTATGACTGCCAGACGCTGGAATTGGACAACAGACAATAGATCACTGGATAATTACTCTGTTCTATTCATTTCCTCTGAAGCATCTGGCATTGGCCACTGTCTGAGACCGGGATACTGGACTAGATGGACCATTAGTCTGACCAGCTATGGCCATTCTGATGTTCTTATGTTCAAATTGTTAAGAGGATGATAATGATAAAGACAAGGAACAGCATCAGTAAAAGAAAAGCCAAGAAAGATGCCAAAAAGATGCTGACAAAGATTATGATGAAAAGGAAGAAAAAGAAGGAAGTGAAGCATCAGCAACAGAAAATGAAGAGGCTAAGGAAGAGGAGAATAATATTTATTCACAACCTAAACATGACATTTTTCAAAGCTTCTTTCACATCCTTGTTCCGCAGGGTATAAATGATGGGGTTTAACATCGGTGTTAAGATGCTATATAAGACTAAGATCAGTCTGGTGCTCCCTGGTGAGTAACTTGAATTGGATCTCAGGTAAATGAAGATACAACTGGCATAATACAGAAGGACCACAGTCAGGTGGGACGAACAGGTGGAGTATGCTTTACTCTTCCCCTGGGAAGAAGGCATCTTCAGTATGGTTGAGATGATGTAAGTGTAGGAAAGAAGGATGCAGGCAAAGGGTGTCCAGGCTATGAACAGGCCAATGAAGATCAGCAGAAGTTTGTTGAGGGAAGTGTCCCCTCATGACAGCTCAAGCAGTGGCAGGATATCGCAGTAGAAGTAATCAATACGGTTGTCCCCACAGAAGGGTAACTGGAAGGCGAAGGCCATGTGCACTGCAGAGTTAAGGAAGCCACTTACCCAAGAGGCATCTGACAGCTGGATGCAAAGGCTTTTGTTGATGATGAGCTTGTAATGCAGCAGGTTGCAAATGACTACATAGTGGTCAAAAGCCATGGCTGTCAGCAGGAGGCACTCTATGCCCACGAAGGAGAAGAAGTAAAGTTGCAGCACACAGCTCACATAGGAGATGTTGCTCTTCTCTGAGAGGAGATGAACCAGGATCTGTGGGATGGTGGTGGTGGTATAACAGATGTCCAGAAAGGACAGGTTCCCAAGGAAGAAATACATGGGAGTGTGGAGTCGCTGGTCCTTCAAGGCAATGGCAATGACGAAGGTGTTCCCAAGTAGGGTGAAGAGGTAAGTGATCAAAAACCCAGTGAAGAGTAAGATCCGCACTTCTGGAGGCTGGAAAACCCCAGAATGATGAACTCCTTCAGTGCAGTTTGATTTCTCCCCTCTATGTGAAACATGTTCAGTTGTCTCTGCCATCGGAAGAAGAGAATGTTACAAGAAGTGTAAATAACATTTTGAGAGTAATCTTGTAATTGAGAAACAATGACGTGTACATTCAGTCTGAAAATACTAATTTATTGCAGAGGTGGTATTTTGGGATAATCTTATTATAGTATATGATGCCCCTGATGATGTAAGTCGCATATTAAATACCTAGACCCTATACAGTTCTTTTCATCCACCCTCACAAAGTAAACTACAGAAGAGGTAGGATACATTATCCCCATTTTATGAATGGGGAAAACAAGGCACAGATTTGTAAGGTAGCATAATCAAGGCCACACACCAGGCCAGGGTCCCTTCCACTAGCACACTGTTCTCTACTGCCTTTATCCAACTCAGTGGGAATCTTTGCATAGCATCCAGTGCGTTTTGTATCAGGCCACTAGTAACCATGTAGAGACAGAAGGAAAGACACAGTAATATACTGAATAGCTAGCTAGCTAGTTAGATAAAAAGTGCAGTATATCATGTGCCCTTGAGTAGGGTTTGAGTGTTTCTGTGTGATTGTGAGTATAATCAATGTGGGTGCAGCGTTTGTTGCTTAGGGTGTATTGAAGTTTGTGTTTGGTTTGAGAATGTGTGTACTTTGCCCTGTGTCTGTTTGCAATGTGTGCTGCTTAATTGTGGTTTTGTTTGTTGTGCAACTGGTTACTCCACAACATTCTGTTTAAGCTGCATAGACATTTTCATTTACACGGATCCAAATAATTAAGATATCCCAGTGCAATTCAGAACAGAATTTAGTCCACATACAGACACACACCCACCCACCCAAAATACATAAATATACACATACACAAACAAACCTATAGCATAACATGTACTCAGTGGGAGCATTGTGTCTAGTTTTAGTCACCTCTGTATTCCACCTCTGCATCTGACAAAGTGAGCTGAGTCTCACGAAAGCTTATGCCTACAAAAATTAAATTTGTTAGTCTTTAAAGTGCCACAGAACTCTTGTTGTTTTTTCTGTATAGAAGGGATGTAGAGAAAGGGAAAAGATAGTGTTATTCAAATACTTGAAAGGTGCTATAAAAAATGGAGAAAATTTGTTTTCTCTTGCCACTGAGGGCAGGGCAAGAGGCAATGGATCCAAACCACAACATAGCTGATTTAGATTAAAATTTAGGAATAACTGCCCAATTGTAAGAACAGTAGAACAATGGAACAGTCTGTCTAGGGAGGTCATGCGAGCTCCTTCACTGGGGCTTTGCAAAAAGATGTTGGATAGCCATCTGTCGTGGATGTTTAGTTTAAACAAATCCTGCATCTTGGCAAAAGGTTAGACTAGATGACCCATGTGGTACCTTCTAACCCTATGGTTCTGTGAGTCTATGATTCTATGTACACAACACCTACATTCTCATGAAAACACTGTCAGGCACAGAAAAAAAATCATGCTAAAAAAATTCCCTATACAGAGAGACTCAAATAGACATACACATAGAAACACCTATACCGGGATGTTCAACTAGATACAAGTACATCAGAAAATCCAGCAGACTCATGAAAGAAGTCAGATCCTTATGCATTTACACCAGCTATGGCCCATTAAATTCAAAAGAGAGACTCTGATTTACACAAGCTAGGGTTCTGCCCCATTACATTACTTAGCCGAGAAGTAAACAGCACTAGACTTATCAGCATGTTATAGGTAGGGCCGGTTGAAAATTTTTCACAGAATCAGTTAAAAAATGGACGAATGGGCTTTCAAAAACCAATTGAAATGATCGTGGGAAGTGTCTATTTTCCGCCAATTGTTTTTTACTTCATTTGTGGGGGGACAAAAATATGTTCCATTCTGGACACTTTTCAGCGGCTCTTTTTAAGGATTTGGCTAAAAAATAATATTTTAGGTTTTCTTTTTTGATAAAAAGTCAAAAATATCTGCACTAAAGCAAAATCCACACTTCTCCACTTACCTGGGAAAGAAAGCAGCTGTGTTCTGAACTCAGCAAGACTCATAAGGTGCTGCGTGCCTATTACTTCCTTATATATTTACTCTTTAGATATGCTAGCATCCCCCTGGGAAATTCTCTAGTGGAGCATGGTTTTCAACCATGCTTTGCAGGAGGGGGAAGGAAGGGAAGTGGAAAGCAACCTCATCAATAAGCCAAAGGTCCTATCAATTCTAATTTACTGGGCAGGGGGGAATAGGGGAACTTTGAGTCAAATACAGCAAATAATTTTGGACCAAAAAAAGAAAACAATAACTGATTTTTTTCGAGGGGTGGGAATGTAAAACAGGTCATTGTGATATTTTGGAAATGCAACTTCATTTCTAAATTTCTAATCAGCCTTTTCCTTATGAATCAACATTTCTATTTTGAGGATGTGAATTTCAATCAACATTCAAAATGGTTCATTCTACCCCAACTTTTTTTCCCCCATTTTGATGAGACGAACAAACCACAAAACCACCCAAAATCCAGTTTCAGATTGAAACAAAGCTTTTTTAATATATATACAGAGGAGTCACTTTGGCCACCGAATCAAAAAGCCAATCATTTGGCTCTCTCAGGAGAAAGGAGGACTATAAACCTTAGTTCTTGATTTTCCCTTGGTCTCCTTTGAAAATCCCAGCTTGGAATACTTGGTGTCTTGCACTCCAGTGAAAGCCAGTCTCCTATAGCTACTAGTCGGTCCCTTATTTTCTTCTGGTTCTAGCTTGTAAAGGGATTGGGAGACATAACATGGACATAAAAAGAACCATTTAATCACACTGTTGGCCACTCTTATAGACTTTGTACCTGAAGCAAGCATAATGACACTTGATGCTAGAGGAAATATACAGTGAAGTGTCATTTCTAAGGAATAGCCAGCATGTATTGGTCAAGAACAAATCATGCCAAAGCAACCTAATGTCCTTCCTTGAAAGGTCAGTGGATGGGAGGGAGGGGGGAAGTAGATGAGATAGAACTTCATTTTAGTATGGCTTTTGACATAGAGAATAGAGAAAAAAATCTGATCTTGATTTAAAAATTGTCAAGGGTGAAGTCACCACGATGACCCTTGATAAATTGTTTCAGTGGTTAATTACTCTCAGTGTTAACAAATTTTATCTTTTAGCTAGATATCTAGATAGCTAGAAAAACACTCAAGAATAATACTAAATCAGTTTTATTTTGGGTAACATCCTTTTAGGCAAACTATACACCACACATTTTGCAGAGAAGAAAAACACACATAACTGGATTAAATAATACACAAAAGTAGACTTCTTAGAAGAAATTAATAAAAATAAGTCTAGGTGAATGAGAAATAGTCTAAGTAAACTCTCTTTTGGAGACACAGCAAATACCAGCAAAAGGAGCTCTGCTGGCATAGCTATGCCACCTGCCTGAATAACATCAGCTATGCCGTCAGCCATACACTTTTCATAGTTGCCTCTGCACCAAGGATTTTGCTGGCATAGCCACGTCATTTAGGTGAAGTGTTTTTTTCACGCTCATGGCCAACACAGCTACAAAACTTCACTCCAATCAGGGCTACAGCATTAAAGCTCAGTAACAAGTGAAACACCTCATAGGAATTCAAAGGCCTGTAGAGTCTCACTCACATGATTGAAGGGATTTGTGTGTATTTGCAAGAGAGGAGAGAACACAAATCAATCAGACAATTTCTCCTGGGTATGATTTTCAAAGGGGGCATAAAGCAGTTCATTGAAAGCCAATGGGAGTTGGGTGCCTGACTCCTTTAAGCTCTTTTGAAAGTCTGGGACCACATGCTTAAATATTTGAAGGATTGGTCCCAAATTTAAACATTTTAGTCAAATGCATATCAGAGAATCAGAGAATCAGAGAATATTAGAGTTGGAAGGGAACTCAGGAGGTCATCTAGTCCAACCCCCTGCTCAAAGCAGGACTAACCTCAGCTATATCATCCCAGCCAGGGCTTTGTCAAGCCTCAGCTTAAAAACCTCTAAAGATGGAGATTCCACCACCTCCCTAGGTAACCCATTCCAGTGCTTCACCACCCTCCTAGTGAAAAAGTTTTTCCTAATATCCAATCTAGATCCCCCCCACTTCATCTTGAGACCATTGCTCCTTGTTCTGTCATCTACTACCACTGAGAACAGCCTAGCTCCATGCTGCCTGGAACCCCTTTCAGGTAGTTGAAGGCTGCTATCAAATCCCCCCTTTTCTGCCAAACTTCTGCCTAGCCAATTGGTCCCCAGTCTGTAGCAGTGCCTGGGAATCTTCTGTCCTAAGTGAATGACTCTGAAGTTATCCTTGTTGAACCTCATCAGGTTTTTTTTGGTCCAATCCTCTAATTTGTCTGTCACTCTGTATCCTATCTCTACCCTTCATCGTATCTACCACTACTCCCAGCTTAGTGTCATCTGCAATCTTGCTGAGGGTGCAATCTACCCCATCCTCCAGATCATTAATGAAGATGTTGAACAGAACCAGTCCCAGTACCAACCCCTGGGCACTCCTCTTGTTACTTGCTGCCAACTAGACATCGAGCCATTGATCACTTCCCGTCTAACTTGCTGATAAGTGGAGGACTAGAAGGGACCATCATGATCATCTAGTATGACATCCTGCATAAGAGAGGCCACAGAACTTCACCCCCCCCCACTCCTGAAATAGACCCCCAACCTAAAACTGCATTACTGAAGTCCTCCACTAATGATTATGATTAAAGACTTCAAGATACACAGAATCCACCATGCTGCAGAGGAAGGCGAAAAACCCCCCAAGGCCTATGCCAATCTGCCCTGGGGGAAAATTCCTTCCTGACCCCAAATATGGTGGTTAGTTAAACTTTGAGCATGTGGGCAAGACTCACCAGCCAGACACCCAGAAATAATTCTCTGTAGTAACTCAGAACCCACCCCCCCACACATCAAACATCATTTCACAGGTCATTGGGCATATTTTTTCTTAAACGTGGGAGACCAGAACTGCACATAGTATTCCAGATGAGGTCTGACCAATGCCTTATATAATGGTACTAACACCTCCCGATATCTACTGGAAATATCTCTTCTGATGCATCTTAGGACCTCATTGGCTTTTTTCATGGCCACATCACATTGGGGGCTCATAGTCATCCTCTGATCAAGCAATACATTAATACTTCTGTAACTTACTGATAAGTTATTATGAATAATCATAGAACAAGGACTTTGCTGACTGTTCCCTGCATGACCATGAAGAGGGAGACAAGCAGAAGTGTGCATCCCATAGCTTGAATTGAAGGGGAAGGGAATAAAACTGCCTGACATGAAGAAATTGGCCTCTTTTATGTGGCTTGGATCTGAAAGAGCAAGAACTAGTAAGCATGGGAAAAAAGGTCCCCAGGATTTCCATAAATCTCTGTGTACCCCTATATTCTTTCCCAGTTGGCATCAAGAGATACCCAGGTCGAAATATTCTGAACTAAAATTGTAAGTGGAAAGAAAATGTAGAGTGTAATTCTTTCTTTTTAAATAAAACCTGAAAAAATAGCACTAGGAAATATGTCATGATATGCAAAACATACATTAATAATTATGTACATTCAAATTTTTTATACAAAAAAAATCCATAAATGGAAAACACAAGGGTTTACCATCTTCAATGGAAACATGCATAGAAAGAGACAATCCCTGTATTATTATTGTTTAATTATTTAATTGGCACAATCAAACATAACTGTGGAAATGGAGAGAAAAACTCTCAGATAGGTTTGGTTTGGGATACGGGGGTTTGGTGAGACAGTGATGATTCTAGGGGTTTGCTTAATCAAAAAACCCTTTATTTTACAATAAACAATTCTATCCTTATAATAAACAGTTCTATTTCTATAATAAACAGTTCCACAGCAAACGATTGCCCAGCAAACAGTGATAGTAAAGGGCAGGAGAACTCCGTGCGCGAAAGGACAAAATGCTAGGAAAAAAGGACAAAAAGGCTTTAGCGTTTCATGATCTCTCCAGATCAACACATGGATGCCAGCATGTGACACTAGGGTGCCCAGTTTTGGAGTTCCCCAAAGAAGTTACAAGACAAACACAACAGAGAACAGTTAATCCATACTCACAAACGTTATATACAGGTATACCATGTTTGCCAAATTCAGTTGCCGTTTGCTTTAGATACTACAGACGGGAGAGAGCCACTGTGAGTGATCAGTTCACAGCGAAGCGGGCTGGGGAAGATGCGTCAACCTGCCGAACCAACACGACCAGGAGATACGCGGGGTGCCGGGTAGATTCAATTCCTCTCTACCCTCTGATACCTGGGTTTGAACTTTTATAGTTTCCCGCGGTGAGCAGAGGCTAAGCCCCATTGGCTACTATTTGCTGCATGACCTTCTAAGGTCATGGCTTGGAGTTTAGCCAACCAGGTGCTCCTGATTTCCCGGGCAGGTATGGACCAGCCAACCAGGTGATTACAATTTTCTTGGGCAGTTGCTGACCACGCACCAGCAGGTGAGGTCACTTCATCCCCTTATAAGGAGACAGGTACGTGCGGCTTGTGTTGCTGAGTCAACCCTCCCTAGGCTGCTTCTTTATCCACGTGGGGGGGCGGTGCACGTGGCGCTGCAGACGCCACTATGCGATTTTGTCTCCACAATAACATGCTCATAACTGTGAATAATGTATTCACCAAAGGCAATGGGACAGCTCTCTTCAGTAAAATTACTTGTCTTTAAAGACCCAAAGAACAGTTCTGTGGAGCTTGAAAGCTTGTCTCTTTCACCAACGGAAGTTGGTCCAACGAAAGATATTACCTCACCCACAAGAGACACTTAAGGCCTGGTTTTTAAAGGTATTTGGTCCTAGATTCTCAAGTGTATTTAGGTGCCCATCTTGCATGTAAAACAATCAGAGTTAGGTGCCTAAATATCTCTGAGGATCTGGGCCTTAGTCCATTATCTTGCAAAGCATCATTTTAAACATGTGGAATTTTTAAAAATGTCTAAGGACCAGATTGTCAAAGTTATATAGGTGCCTAACGATTATGAGGGATTTCTATTGAAATGTTCAAAAGCTCCTAATAAACTTCTATTGAAAACAATGGGAGTTAGGTACCTAACTGACTTAAGCACTTCTAAATATCCCACTAGGCATAGATCTGCATCTTTAGTTACCTTTGAAAATCTGGCCCAACTGATTTAGGAGTCTGAATCCCATCGATTGTTGCTAAGAATTAAATTCCTACGTGCATAAATCATTTTTGGAAATGGGACTTCTGCTCCTAAATTTCCTGTAGAGCTTTTGAAAATGCTACTCCAAATCCCCTAAAAACCAGTAGGAGCCATGGTGCTAAATCTCTTAGGTGATTTTGAAAATTCCACACGTAAGGAATCCTGTGGAGTTAAATGGGACTATGCAGATGTTGAAAAGAACAAGCGTTAGTGCTTGATGGCTGAGGGCCATGGATCAAAAGCTCCTTGATTCATACATTTTGAGGTCAGAAGGGACCAGTAAGGTCATCTACCCAGAACTCCTGCGTAATACAGGCCAAAAAATTCCTACAACTACCCCACAGCTGGTGATTGAGCTGGAGATTTTTCTTTTTCTTTTTTTTTTTGAAGCAAGACATCCATCCATTCTACTGTGTTTTTATTGGGCAAATTAATTATTATAATAATGTAATAATACTAATAATAGTGTGTGTGTCTCCAGTGTCCTGCAACTGTCTGTGTGTCATGCACCCTATGCTGTTATCAGCTAATAAAGCTTGTCATTTGAATCAATTTGCAAAGGCAACTGATTTTGGAGTCTGAGTGCTGTTCCACTCTTGTGGTGAAGTTCTACGTGGCCATGATGTGCAGCACTACAAGGAACAGCAGTTTCCTAGATGATCATAAATGTGCCGCAACGTTACGTGACCATCTGAGGAACTTCCTTCTCACCTCTGGACATGACCTCTTTGGGGGCTGGGTTGACGTCATGACTACGCAGAACTTAATGATAACAGAAATTCTGCCTAAAAAACACCATTTATGAGAGACAATTTTTAACATTTGGTTAAAATAAATCCAGCAAGTCATAGTAACACCTTTAAATAAATATGGGAGGGGGAAGAGAGAGAGAGAGAGATCAGTGATTCCTCAGATGAAATGTATAACTGAAAGTAAAGAGGTTACTCACATGAGTAAAGTTAGACACATGTTGAAATGTTTGCAGGGTTGGGGCCACGGTATAATTCTGTTTCCTGGACAGGGAGAAAGGGGGGAGAAAGCAAGAGAGCAGGATTTTTAATAGTGAGTGTAATTAACCATTGGTACAATTTACCAAGGGCTGTCATGGATTCTCCATCATGGATTCTCCATCACGGGCAATTTTTAAATCCAGCTTGGATGCTTTTTTTCTAAAAGATCTGCTCTAGGAATTATTTTGGGGCAGTTCTCTGGCTTATGATATACAGGAGGTGAGACTAGATGATCACAGTGGTCCCTTCTGGGCTTGGAATCTAAGAAAGAAAGAAAGAAAGAAAGAAAGAAAGAAAGAAAGAAAGAGAAAGAAATGAGGGAAGGCAGGAAGAGCGGTGGAGGAGATGGAAAATAGATAAGCAGGCAGACAGACAGGCAGATAGATTTGGCACACACTACTTCCTCCTGGTTCCAATCCCCACTCCTACCAGCACACCATGTTCATGCCCCCCTGGCTCTTCAGGAAGACCATGTTCCTGATCAGACCCTTCTTCAGGGCGTCTTTCACCTCCTTGTTCCACAGGCTGTAGATCATGGGGTTGAGTGACCACAGCGTAGAAGAAGGATACGACCTTGTCCAGATGTGAGGCAGAGTGGGGAATGGGCTGGATATAAATGAAGATGACTGTGCCGTAGTAGAGCACTACCATGGGCAGGTGTGAAGTGCAGGTGGAGAAGGCCTTGCATTGCCTTGTTGTCGAGGGGATGTGCAGGATAATGGTAATGATGTAGCCATAGGAGACCATGGTCAGCAGGCAGGTGCTGAGGATGACAGAGGAGGCCAGCACTGAGACCAAGGTGGAGCTGAGGGAGACATCGCCACAGGACTGCCTCAGCAAAGGTCCCGCATCGCAGAAGAAGTGATGGATCTCTGCAGGCCCACAGAATGAGAGGCGGGAGATGAGGACAATGGGGAGCAAGGGGGCCAGGAAGCCACCCACCCAGGCTACCCCTACCAGCTGGGCACAGACCCACCATGTCAGGATGGCCGGGTAGCGCAGTGGGTGACAGATGGCGAGGTAGTGGTCATGGTAGCCAGGAGGAAACACTCAGTGGAGCCTAGGGCAAAAAAGAGGTAGAGCTGGGCTATGCAGTCGGCCTCAGAGAGGGTGCTCCTGCCTCCACTAAGCTCTCCAGCATCTTGGGCACTGTGGAGGTGATATACCAGATCTCTAGAAAGGAGAAGATGCCCAGGAAATAGTACATGGGGCGGTGGAGGTGCTGGCTGGCCTTGACCTCTGAGATAATGATCAGACTGGCAGCCACTGTCAGGAGGTAGGTAGCCAGGATCAAGATGAAGAACAAGGCCTGGAGATGTGGCGTGCTGGAGAAGCCCAGGATGATGAAGGCCGTTACCATGCTATGGTTGTTTGCTTCCATATCCTTATCCTCTCAGAGCTGTGGAAATAAGGAGAAGAAAGATGGTGAAGAGGGAGAAGGTGGAGGGAGCTACAGAAAGGAAGGAAAGGAAGAAGAAAAAAGGAAGCACTGATAGAAATAAAGGGGTGACGGAGGAGGAGGAGGAGGTGAAGGAAAAGGGTGAAGGGAAGGAAAAGAAGGGGAAGGGAAAGAAGAAGCAGCAGAAGTGGTGAAAGAAGGAGGAAAATAAGGAAAAGTAAAGGAGAAGAGCTTGCAATGAATTACAAAGTAAGAGCAAGAAATATCTTGGCTGGAACATGCAAATTGCTGTCATCAACGTGAACAAGACAAGCATATTTAATGCTGAGATTTTCAAAGAAGCCTAAGGGAATTATGCACTGATCACAAGGGCTGTTTGGTGTGTAACTCCACTAGGTTCCTTTGCAGTACTCCTAGGGAAAACTCTGCTGCTGAATGAATGGAAAAAGGATCAAGGACAGAGAACCTAGTCGTGCAACCATGATCCACTGCATTAGTGAGCTCATAAATGAATAGATCATTGATGTCAGGGGGACTCATTATAGGTAGGTAAGATTTTGCCAGCAGGAGTAATGGTTGTTCAATCCAACCCTGAACACACACAGAAGAAAGAGCTTATCTACAATATTTAAATGCTCTCATCACTGAGTGGTTTTGCTTACATCCAACTGCTGCTATGAGTTTGCACAACTGAGTCAAGGATTCTTACATTTTAAGGCCAGAAGGGACGATTAGAACAACTAGTCTGACCGCCTGTATAACACAAGGCATAGAGTTTCCTTGGGATTCCTGCTTTTAAAGAGACATCCAACTTAAAAAATAAAGAAAAAAAGAAAGACGGAGGAGGAAGTAAGTGGGAAAAGGAATAAAGTCAGAGAGATTGTGGAAACTGATAGCCAGCTAGCTAGATGTTCTTGTTCTTGTGATAGTGTCTAGGCATGGATCAGACACTGTACAAACACAGAACAGAAAGATGGTCCCTACCCCAAAGAGATTACAATCTTAGTATAAAATGAGAGACAACATATAGAGACACATGGACGGATGGGGGAGACTATATAGGTCAGGGTGATTAGATGTAGAGTCAGCACACCAGCAACCGAAACATTATTTAGGCATTTGTTGTAGTTTTCTTTTGTTTTTTGTTGGCATCATAGCAAAGGAGAGTTCCAAGGAGGGATTTGAAGATCAATAATGAGGTAGATCCGTGGATAATTATGGGGATTGCCTGTGTGATGGGAGGGGCAGCTTGGAAGAAAGCACAAACAGGTTTGTTTAAAAGTGTAACACAAAGAAAACAGAGCAAGTACACAAAACGCTATTTTACAATGGTAACAAAAGATTCAATATTCACCTTAGCAGAGTGTTGGAAATCCAAAGAGCAGAAGGAATTATCAGCTACTCAGGTGTAAAAAAATACCACTGAGGGTATCAGATGGAGTGTTTCTTGTATATCTCTGAACATGCAATAAAATGGTAGTTTTATGAAGATAATTTTTATTAAAAATAGCCAGAGCAAGAACAATGTCTAGATTTTGATAGGTTAAATTAGATAATCTTTAAAGTGAGACTCACATCTATCTATCTATCTATCTAATCTATCTATCTAATCTATCTATCTATCTAATCTAAAGCTATTTTTAATGTATCTAGATTCTCCTTAATCTTATTATCTTTTTATCTAGTCTAATTGAGACCTGGAGCATTTCTGGCTCTGTGCAAGGGATGAGCCAGTATTACACTGTTGATTCTAAGTACAAAGCTGCTATTTCAACTGATGTTCAAAGCACACAAGGGCTATAATTGTCCCTTAGGATGTGCTCCCAGCCAGATCAATTATTTATCCATAACATTTTTTCTACCTGCAAATAATACTTCTTAACCATCGGAGCCTTGTGGTTGTTGTGACAATGACTTAGTTTGTGTAAGTACAATTGTATTTCGAGAAGGAGAATGTGAAGTGCTACAGAACTGTTTTTTTGACATAGTCCAAGGAATTAGAGTTTTGGCTTTAATAAATAATGGGCATTAGGTGGTAGCAGAGAGTGAGGGTGGGGAAGGAGTGGCTATATTGTATAATGGGCACTAGGGGCAGCAGAGGGCGGGGGTAGCGAAAGGGTGGTTATACTGTATAATGTTCACTGGGGGCATCAGGAATAGTTTGAGTTCAATGGAGATCGGTGCTCAACTCCCATTAAGGTGTAGAGGGAACTGGCTGTCGACCTTCTCTAGGTTTTGTTGAAAATCCCAGCCTGCATAACCACATTTGCCCAGTCCCTGTATGTCTGTGTAATGATACCTATGGTGGTGCCATTTGAGCATGCCATTGGGAGGAAGGGTTATAGACAGAACACACTCGAAAATGGTGGGTTTTCCATGGAAAATCTTAACTTTTCTTTGAAAAACGACCACCCAAACTTTGGTCAAAAATTCATTTTTTTGATTAAAGAGTTTTCAGACAAAAGTTGTTGGGTTTTTTTTATTATTTTTTTTTCTTTATTGAGAAAAAAACTTAAAACTTCATAATTCTTAACAAAAACTTGATTCACCTTTCCCCCCTTCGATCCAGAAGACAGAGACTTTTGGTGGAAAAGAAAAGTTTAGCCCAAAACCTCAATTTTTCATCAAGAATAATTTCCATGGGAAATTTCCAACCATCCTTAGTTAAAAGGCAAAAGAGCCTCCATAGCCTATTGCACTTACATGAAAATCTGGGCGCAAATTCACTCAGAGGTGCTGCCACCCTGTGGTAGAAAGGTTTCCCTCGCTGGAACAACTTCTTGTGGCTGTGTCTGGGGAATCAGCTCTGGTCCAGTCTGGCACCACCTTCAATCAATCACACATCCTGCGGCCTCTCTCTCTCTGAATCAGGGTGCTGTCTTTCTTCATTACTGAGCCATCTGACTAATCACTGTATAGTCCCTCCTTCCAAGATATCAAAATCCCATCTGACCAGCTCTCTGGTTGGCATCTCCCACAATCCTCTGCCCAGTGGCTGGTAGGGAAACCTGGGCCTGCCCTCTATTCCGGGTTTCAGGCCAGGCACCAGGCAGTTAGCAGCCAAGCTATGTACAGTCTCTTACTTGCTGCTCTTTCCTTGGGATGCTTCCTACTCTGCCTGCCACAGGCTGTCTTCTCCACCCTTCTGGATAAACTCTTCCCTCAAGGCCAGGATCCCAGGGCTTCTCTCTCCACTTGAATTTCCTCCTTTTCCCTCTCCAAGCCCAGACAGTGACTACTGACTTCCACGCTGCAGCTCCTTTCTGCTGCAAACTTCCTGGTATTATTCCCCAGCCAGCTTCTCTGCCACCTGGGCTTTATCCACCATTGATCATTTTCAGTCAAGCCAGACTCTCTACCAGGTGCTTCCTATATGGTTAATTGGCCCTATCTGTGCACCTTAACCCCTTCCAGGCTGGTGTGGGGTGAACACCCAATCACACGCTGAACCAAAAATCTGAAAAAAGAAATTTGGGGTTGGAGGAGTGTTGATCGGAAACAAACTGTTTTCCAATTTTTCATTGAAGAAAACTAGTAAAAAAAAGTATCTTTTTGGGTTGAACAAAACATTTGCTTTGACACAAATTGAAATGTTTCGTTTGTTAAAGTTGTGGGGGGTTGTACATTTTATTTTAGATAAAATTGCAAGCAATGTTCTAAACAAAAAAGCATTTTAAATTGAAATATTGAAACATTTCTTTTCAAAATATTGAGGATTCTGTTTTTTTCTTATTTATTTATTTATTTTGGACTGAAACATACTGGTGAACTTGACCCACATTCATGAAATGTTTTGGTCAAGTGGAATCTACATTTTTTGGCTGAAAACTTTTGACCAGCTCTACCTGTGAGCTTGTTCTCTCTCTCACTCCTTGCATTTGCTGCTACATTTCCTTTCTCCTGTACACATCACACAATTTTTAAATCAAGGTTGGATATTTTTATAAAAGATGTTCTCTAGGATTTATTTTGGGGAAGTGTTTTAGAGGAGGCCAGACTAGATAATCACAGCTGTTTCTTCTAGTTTTGGAGCCTATGAATCTATAAAGCAGAGATGAGTATGACCAGAAAACTGTGGACAAAGATTGTGAATATCCCCAAAGGAAATTTGGCACACATATGCCATTGAGCGACAGAGAGAACTGGGCACCTCATTCTCTTAGGCTATTATGAAAATCACTGACCAGATAGCAAGTATGAAAAATCAGGACAGGGGTTGCGGTAATAGGCACTGATATAAGAAAAAGCCCTGAAAATCAGAACTGTCCCTATAAAATCAGGACATCTGGCACCCTGCCATCACAAAGCACAAAGCCCTGCAATTTTAACTGAAAGCATACTTTCAAAAGTGTTTGCTGTTGGCCTAAATCTGCCCATATTGAAGTCAAAGATAAAATTCCATTGACTGAAACATTGAGTGTTCCTGAAAAATCCTACCTTAACCCCTTTGGACAATAGCAGGGCGCTTAGTCACTGGGGCCAGTCAGTGAAGGGAGATATGACCTCCCCCACACACACACAGAACCAGGGAACTAAATCTGGGTTCCAAATTTTAGATCAGCAATTAGCAAGCAGTTGAGAAATGTGGATGCAGATTTCAAACACTCCTCAAGTCTCAAAAGTGTTTGGATCCAGATTTTCGGATCAGGTGCTTTTCTAAGGTAAACAAATAGATAAAAATGTGAAAAATAACATACAAAACACAAAGCATTTATTTATTACAATTTTAAAAATATCTTTCTTCTACTGGCAAAGGAAAGTGTTGGGTGTGGGATAGATAGATAGATAGATAGATTAGTTGTTACACTCTAAATCCTTCCACTATACCAAATGATTATTTAGTTCAATGGTCATAGAAAAGATTCATTTCAAAACCAATATCCAGCCTGCGGTTTTTCTCAATGATTCTTTCACTTCCTTGTTCCTAAGACTATAGATGAAGGGATTGACCATGGGGATGACAAGGGTATAAAACACAGACACCACTTTGCTCTGATCTGGAGTGGATAACAAACTTGGTTGGGCGTACATGAAGGAAACAGTCCCATAAAATATACTCACAACCACTATGTGGGAGGTGCGGGTGGAGAAGGTCTTGCGTCGTGCCACAGCAGAGCGCATCTGGAGGACAGCAGAGATGATGGAGGCATAAGAGAGAAGAATGATCAGGGCAGTTGTCACTATGATGAGGCCACATAAGGGAAACAGCACCATCTGATTGATGTACGTGTTGGTGCATGAGAGATTTAGCAGGGGTGGAACATCACAGAAGAAGTGATCGATCTCAGAAGCACAGAAGCGCAGAGTAAAGGTGAAGCCCGTTTGCAGCATGGAGTTCAGGCTTCCACAGATATAGCACCCCACTAGTAGCTGAATGTAGACTAGCTTGGACATGGCGGCAGAATACCGGAGCAGGTTGCAGATGGCGGTGTAGCGATCGTATGCCATGGCTGCCAGGATGAATGCCTCCATGGTAACAAAAAGAGAGAAGAAGAAGAATTGGGTGGCACATCCCCTGTAGGAGATGGTTTTGCTGCCTGTTAGGAAGCTCGCCATGGCTCTGGGGGTAATGGTGGAGGAGTAGCAGAAGTCTAAGAGTGACAGGTTCATGAGGAAGAAGTACATGGGGGTGTGAAGGCGAGAGTCGGCTTTAATGGTGAGGACCAGGGTGATGTTTCCCAACACAGTTATTGCATAAATCACCAGGAACATCACAAAAAGAACCAGCTGGAGCCCTGGACCTCTTCCAAACCCCAACAGGATGAATTCTGTTACAGCTGTGTGGTTCGCATCGCTCCGTGGCTCCACAGCCAACATTTCCTTTGGAAAAGGGATGAAATAAAGATTAAAGAAGAACTGAAGATGCTAAATAGATTGCAGCAGGCTACTGGTCCATTTCGGTTAATCCCCATTGACGTCAAGCACAAAGCTTCTATTGGTTTTGATAAAAGTGGGCAGAACCCTTGGAAAGGTAGTTAAATGTATATTAACAAACCTCGAGAAATGCTGTAGGAATTTTGATCTTTCCACAGTAAAGCACAAATTTATCACCTTTCCCTTATAATAATTGTGGGAGAGTAAAGAGTTAAAAGCTGGACAAATGGTCAGGACTAAGTTACAGTGAACAGGGTCATGGCACCCGCAAACCTTGTTTCTGTTAATTGGTGTGAATTCTAGTTAGAATCTGTTATCTCTCTTCTTTTCCTCCCTTCCTGGCCATCTGCACCGGGGATAAGGCTAACAAAATAAGTATCGCCACTCCTGCACAAGGCCAGGGTGGGAAGAAAGCATTATCTTCCTTCTCTCCCTGGCATGCCTTTATTTCAAAGAATGTTAGTGAAAAATTAATAGGTTTTGAGGTGATGTGCCTGCCCTCTGTATGGTAATCCTGTAAACAACAAACAAGGGCAAGTATAATTCTATTCATCATGTAGTTGTTAATATTCATTTAATAGGTGTCAGTGTAACCAAATAAGGGTCTATGGGGAGTTGCTGGAAATGTATACATTTACAGACTGTTATGGATAAAAGGATTGTAAAGTAACCCCTCGTTGCTCACTCCCGGCATGAAGGTGTAACAAGCAGGCCATAAAGGTTCTGTCTCCCCAATCCACCCCATGGACAACCTGTTTGGTTATTTCTAACAATAATGATTCACAAAATTCTGATCACATTGTAATGCACTTGGATACCCTGTCCCACTGAAATTATTGGAACTCCCCTGCTAGGGAAGGGGATTTTATCTTCTCTTGGCATGAGTGTGTAATGATGGCCACGTCCAGGCATTGCTCAACATGACTCACCCTTGTTCTATAGATTCATATATCTTAAAGCCAGAAAAGAACAACATGGGCAGCTAAGATGACCTCCTGCTTTCATCAAGCACAAGAACTTGTAGCTGAAATAAAGCATCTTTGCTTAGGCCACAGTAGTGACTCAAAAGGATGAGTCAACAGATTTATCAGATTGCATCTCATCATTTCCAACACATGCGCACCCCATCCAAAGAGCAGCTTTAACAAATAACCTGTAAATACAGACATAGGATCTGTCCTGCTGGGTGATTTTCATTTCCTGTCACTGGGTTCCTAGCAGTCAGACTGGTTGTCTTTCTAAAAGACCTGCTCCACCTTAAATAGAGGCGGAAGTCACTGGGTGGGGTGCTCTTCTGCGTGCTACACAGGAGGTCAGAGTAAATTATCATAATGGTTTCTTCTGCCCTTAAAATCTATGAATTGATTAAAAAAATCAATTTCTTCCTGTAACATAGGTGCAATTTCAAGGCTGCAGTATAGGCTTAATGATTCTTGTAGACTGTGGTTCAAACTGGAGCATAAGTGCAACATGAGTTTGGCGCCTCTCTGTTGCACTGGCCCTGCAGGGTGAATTTTACGATTATTTAAATTACAAATCTTAAGTGCACACACTAAAAACTGGATGAAAAGAACTTTTGTATTAAAATGACAAGTCAAGCAC
>NW_027132883.1:0-50832 GCF_026122565.2 Emydura macquarii macquarii | reverse complement strand
TAAAAACTATTCCTTTCTCTGCCCTGCCCAGAGGGTCAGAGCCCTGACTATGTTTGTGTCTGCCTTAGCCAGAAGTCTGGGCTAAAGTCTGTTCATTGCTCTGCCCTAACCACAGAGTCAGAGCCCTGACTGTGTTTACTGTCTATCTTAGCCAGGAGACTAGGCAACAGGCTGCTTGTTCCCTGGCTCCACCCAGAGGGTCAGGGCCTATAGACTACTTACAAATGGTGGTTTTGCTGCCTGATGCAGAAAAGCAGAGTGGCCTCTATCTGAGTCTGACAGAGAGGAACCACTACTGACTACTACAGGTCTGTATACAAATTTTCTACGTTGTCACATATTTTCATCATCATCATCATCATCATCTGCACTTATATACTGTCTTCCATGTGAAGATCTCAAAGAGCCTTGCATACATTAATGAATTTTAGCACCCCTTTGAGATAGAATCATAGAATTATAGGACTGGAAGGGACCTCGAGGGACTTCTGCACTTATGACAGGACTAAATATTACCTAGACGATTCCTGGAAGGTCTTTGTCTAACCTACTCTTAAAAATCTCAATGATGGAGATTCCACAACCTCCCTGGGCAATTTATTCAAGTGCTTAACTATTCTGATAGTTAGGAAGCTTTTCCTAATGTCCGACATCAATTGCTTTCATTGCAATTTAAGCCCATTGCTTCCTGTTCTATCCTCAGAGGTTAACGAGAAAATTTTTTCTCCTTCCTCCTTGTAATAACTTTTTATGTACTTGAAAACTGTTATCCTGTCCCCTCTCAGTCTTCTCTTCTCCAGACTAAACAAACCCAATTCTTTCTATCTTCCCTCACAGGTCATGTTTTCTTGACCTTTAATCATTTTTGTTGCTCTTTTCTAGACTTTCTCCAATTTGTCCACACCTTTCCTGAAATGTGGTGCCCAGGACTGGATGCAATATTCCAAGTGAGGCCTAATCAATGCGGAGTAGATCAGAAGAATTACTTCTTGTGTCTTGCTTACAACACTCCTGTAGTACATCCCAGATGACATGGCCAAGGTCACATAGGAAAGTAGTAGTAGCAAGTCCATTTGTGAAGTGAAGTGACATGCTTTAAAATCTTGCCAAATGTCTTTTTAGAGTTCTTTGGAGGTAAGTTGTCATAACAGCTTTGGAACAGAATATCTGTCTCATCGTGATTAAAATAATAAAGGTTTTTTCAAGCTTTCAACCTAAATTTCAATGTTATTGGCTCTTCCACTGTATATATAATTTATCAAGGAATAGAAAGTAGAACTCTTTTACATCACTGATAAGTTAAAGAGCATTTCAATTTCACACCTACAAACAAACACCACAAATGCTTTCTGATGTTTTAAGAAATTAGAGAGCACAAACTACCTCACTGTAATGATGAGTATTCTGCAATGCTTTTATCTATTGAACCTTTGCATAAAAATGCTCAGTCAGCTAATTTTTCCATCATTAAAAAGTACTTTCTATCTAGGTAACTGAAAGTAACTGACTAATCATTTTTATTGTTAATGCATATTTAATTTATCATTATGACTATTATTATTATTAGATATTTTCATTAACTAACTCACATATTCAGTCTTTTAACCTCTAGATATGCAAAGTGCAGTCTATGAATAACTGTATTAGTAACTTTTCAGGCTATTACAGCATTCCCACTGGAGCATTTCCACCTCATTCTTCTGTTGCGAGTGTGTTGTTTGCCCCCTCTCCATCACAAAGAAGGAGGATCTTTTGAAATCCACACAGTTCTCCGGGGATCTGCAGAGGTCAAGGCAATCTATATAGAGGACTTACTTCTCAATAGTGGCTCCCAAAACCCCTGACAGGGTAGCTCCTACAAGAACAATAATAGTAGGGAATCTCTCCATATATGCCATGACTCGCCAATCCTTACCTCCAGCAAGGACAATGGCAAGCAAAAGACCAGATAGTATTATGGGCAATCTTGTCTGGAGTCTGCTCTATAGCCTCAGACACTTTTACATGATATAGTTCAAACCCTTCAGAGCCTTGAAGGAGAGGTTTCCAAATGGCAAGAGGTAAACAATCCATTGGGGGCTGCTCTTCCCCCACATGTGACAAGTTCTTATCCCTATGAAAGCAGGATAGATGGCAGGGCCTGTAGTGTCTGTTAGATAACTCAAGACAAAGAGTATTTCTGAAACATGAGCTGAGCTACAATACGTGATTTTCCCAATTACTAGTCAGTTGAAGCCACAGGGCTTTACTCAGAAGGGTTTACCTGCCTTAGCATTGCTTTTGGATCTCCATGACAGAAATACCTAGAAATGTATCTACCAATTATCTGGTAAAAGTGTTTGTTCATGTCTGAAGTGCAGCTTATCTATTTGCAAGTGTCCTTCCTATTTTCCTTCAAGGAGTGGGTTTACTTGAGAATTTCTCCCAAAGAATTTGCTTTTCATGTCAGTAATTATGTGCTTTGCTTACTTCTAAGGGATGTTAGCTGTGCTGCCAATGACAACAAATAAAAAGTTATTCAAAAGATTAATCCAAATATAAAGTAAAAGGCAAGCAACGTCTGTTTTACATTTTCAGTAGTTTTTCTCTATTAAAAATCAGCATACAACACTGCACACAGCTCCCTAAAAATTATCAGTGTGTCTGCGTTAATAAAAGTCTCATCCCAAGGGCAAAAACTTGCACTCACCTACCCAGCACTGAATATAGGACTGAAGGGATAAAGAACCAGCACTGATCTGCTTAGAAGGGCCTAAATTCTAAAGGCTTTTCTTGACCCTAGTGGATCACTCAGACTTCATGGCTTTCCTGTGTCACCTGCTGCCTACTCTGTAGCTTCTTAAGATTTACCAGGTTCCAAGCCTTGATCCCTGCCTCTAGTTCCAGTGTGCCTCTCTGTAGAATTTAAAGACCTTAGGGACTGCTATGGACCTCAGTAAAGTCCGCTGACCTATTAGGGTTCACAACAAATCCTGTAGACTTTAAAAAGGAAGAGGAGGAATCAATCCTAAGGGAGCAAAGAGAAGTTGGAGAATAGAGCTGAGCTGACTTGTGGAGGCTGGCTGGGAATACTGGAAGACAGGAAACCTGTAGTTCTCCTCTAATGTTCTTATGATCTGTTTGTCCTTAAAATCACAAAATTTACTCAGCCTTAACACCATTGAATGAAGGGATTTTTCCCCCTGAGAATATAAACACATGTGTATGTGTATGCAAAACACCGAGTATAGAAAACTATCATGATGTAACATTAAGGGACATGGCTAAAAATCACAAGAAGTCAGGAAATGCAAAAACAAAGAATTCCATAGCAATGTTAATTCAGTTACATTGCATGTCCTGCATGTTTTATGTTTATATCAATATAAACCAATGATACTTAGACCTCAGTGGTTCAGGAGCCAAATTAGCGACCAACATTGCCCAAAAGAGCCACAGTAATGTGAATTCATTGTTTAATTTATTAGAGAGATCCAGAGAGAGAGAAAGAGAGAGAGATTCTACCAGCAAAATGACTGACCAAGTACTATTATTTTATCAATTACAATTGGTTAGTAACATAGTAAAAGCATCCTGACTGGCTAATCCCTTAGATTGGTTAATAATTATATAACACAGTGTTTTAATATCATGTGCTGCAAAGAGTCACAGGAGAAATATTAAAGAACCACTTGAGGCAAGTGAGCCTCAGTCTGAGTATCACTGATATAAACGGTAGTGTTAATGTCACTATTAAAAATGAAAACAGCCCGTAGGTTTCTGGCTTGCTACCATCCTACTTGAGGGACCATCTAGAAGAGACCTTCCACTTTGGAATTGTCTCCTCCCACGGTCTGAAGTAGCATAGGTCTATTGACTTCCATGGAAAGCAGCAATGTGCGTCTTATTGGCTTGAGCAGCTACAGGCAGAGGGGAACTGAGATTTGTGTGGAGATAGGGAATTCTGTGAGAGTTCTGTAGAAGACTGAGTTTTGTTGACCGTTATGGGGTTTGCTGCTAATTTATTTTCATGGTTAAATTATATCAAGGGTGCATAGGTCTTTGGATAGGTACCTCTTTTGATATTTGTGTAAATCAGAATATAACAAGTAAATATTATACCAGATCAAAAAGAAAAAAATTCCATTTCAATTTGATAATGGTGAATACTTTCATTCAGACAAAGTAAAGACATTTCATTTCACCAGTGCTGAAGCCTGATCTAATATAAAACATTGAATTTAATGCATATAAGTATAATAAATAGAATATATTAAAATGACTATTATAATACAAAAGTTTAAACTAAATGAAACAAATGTTCAAGTAAAAAAAGTGTTTGTTGTATTGAAACAGAACATTTAGACATTATCAAAATGAAACTAATCATTTCAACTTTCTTCTATCAAAAATCTCATCACAATTGATATGCTCCCATAAAATATTTTCATTTTGTCAAAACTGTATTTTCCAGTGGAAATGTGTTTCTTCAAACAATTTTGAATAGATGTACTAAAATACAAAAAAAATATATGTAAAATGGCTCAGTTAACATTGCTAGAGGAACCTTAACTTTTGCATCACCTGACTTTTTTGCCATTTTAACTGTGCAGTCTAAATTAGTATTAATGTAGAGGATTTGGTTTTGGGTTTTTTTCAGTTAATTTCTGAAACTTTAAGTGGTAATTAAAGAAAGAATAAAAGTGAAAAAAACAGAGAGAAGGAAAGAGGAAAAAAATGTGATCTAAATAACCTATATAGAATAGAATAGTCCTGTTTCAAAATACGCAGGTAATTTGGTGAAGAGAATTCTGAAAGGATGGCAACACTAAGGCGGCAAAGTTAAGTTTGTGGTATGTGGTGTGTGCTAGATATGGCAGTTGTAAAGTGTCTGCCTATGAGTGTATATCCCATTAAGTGGTTTAACTTTTCATTATTATGTTTTTGTGGTTTTGTGTCAGATATGTTATATGTACAACTACCTTAGCTAATACGCATAGTGTTTTTAAGAATAAATAAATACAAGGAATGGATTGAATATTCTGTAAATACACACATGCTCATGGCTTAATATTATTGACCGAATGAGATTCTTCCATCTTTGTGATCCAGATAGACATTCTGTTTCTGCCAGTTCTCAGTTAGCACATGTGCTACAGGTTCTTGTCAAAATACCCCATTATATTACAATCATCTCAAGAGGGGAAAGAAATCATAAAATGGATACAATTCACAAAAGATAAATGATGAAAGGAGACGTGTCAATTTTTTTATCTCACAAGTGCTTCTCACATATTCACAAAGAAAAATGGATTTTGTTTAATCTCATGTGAGACAAAAGTGTAGAAGGGTCCAACATAGCTTTATAATATAAAACTAAATATTGTTTTCTCCATGGACTATATTCATACCAACTTCAATAAATACCCTAATCTGACTATAAATTTACCCTCCCCATACCTCATCACTCTCTGTATTATTTTTTCTCTAAATAGACTATCACTAACATTTCTGGCTGTGACCACTACTAAAAGTATGAAATTCAATTAAATAACTGCATATTGCTGAGAGTATTACAAGGTACTGCTGTTCCTAGAGGAATGTATTTTCAGTAAGATAGTGCAATTTGATGTGGCTGCCTTATTTAGAAGATGAGCAATTTAGCCGTGGAAGCAAAACATTCCTGGCTGATTGGAAATATCTACATCTATTTTATTGTGTTATGTTATCTGTATCACAGCAGCTGTGTCACATCAGCTTACAATGCAATGGTGTCTCGTCAGAGGGCAGCCTAACACCAAAGGGCATCCATGTGCCAGCTCACAACTGTGGAAACCTCCTGTTATGAAACCTGAAACTAAACAAAAATCAGTTTCCTTCAAATTGCTATTGGCAAGGTACACACTGGGACATTTCATCCACAGAGCAAAGAAAATGGCCTTCACAGAAGCAGTATGGATGGAGTCTTTAGGCTGCAGAAATCTAGTTGATCAAAATGTTGTTATTAGATGAAGCAAGTCTACCAAGGGCCCTCTGCCTAGTCCCAGACTCATTCCAAACTAAGAGGAGGCCAGTTGTTTACCCTTTGAAAACACTGGAGAGCAGTGATAGGTAGCAGACAATCTGACTTCCTGCCTTCCTTCCCACCTCTAAAAGATACCTAAAGATAAGTCTGAAGAGTCCAGGGATTTTTGGGGCATAGAGCTGGTGGAATTCATTGACTTTGTAATGAAGCAAACAAGTTTCTGCCAGGTTCTTGCTGTTTCTGGTATCAAGTCATGGATAAATTCAAGACTACAACATAATCTGGAGGGGATCATAATGAAATCAGTGGATTTTGCTCATCACTGCAGAGCAGACACCAAAGCAGCCTCAGCAGATATTACAGAATCAGGAGGGGAAGGGAAAACGTGGGTCCCCGCCAGGACCACACACCACAACAGCACTTTCCAAGCCCAGAATTGTGCCCCACCCCAGGACACTAGGACTCATGGAGCACACCCATTCCTGAACCATGTGGGCTGGACAAGAGAAATATTTCATGGATGAACAAACTCCACTGACCAAAGAAACTCTCAAACTGGCAGAGCATACATGGAAACAGCCTCAGAAGTAAGGTTGGTTGTAAATTGTAATTGAAACTTTTTTTCCATGGAAAATTGGGTTTTCAAATAAAGGAGAATTTTCAAAAAGTTTATGTTTCCTTGAAAATCATTAATTTTTCATCATAAACTCAAAACTGAAATAAGAATTTCTGTGAAAAATTGCAATTTTTTGTTGAAAACCAGAAAAATTTTCGTATTCATGAAATTTTCAGTTCAGCCCAAACCTGAACATTTTTGGCCAAAAACTGAAATGTTTTTGGATTTCTAACATGTTTAAATGTTCTGCTTGGAAAAAAATATGTGCTCACTAGCTCTACTCAGAGCAATCTTTAGCATGTACTAGTGGACACAAATGAATTAGAGCTGATTGAAATTTTTTCCCCATGAAAATTTCAACAAAAAAGTTTTTGTCTAAATTTTATGAGGATATTTAATTAATATGTTGAAAATCTTATAAAGTGAATAATAAACAGGTACATATATTAAAGACGTAT
The DNA here is from genome assembly GCF_026122565.2 of Emydura macquarii macquarii. Lineage (NCBI taxonomy): Eukaryota > Metazoa > Chordata > Testudines > Chelidae > Emydura > Emydura macquarii. The sequence continues at coordinate 43,754 of NW_027132883.1, read as the reverse complement.
ATAGCTATTTCATCATGCTAATGTTGAACCAAGCTTAGACATTTAGAGAACAGACACCTCAAGTGACTGATACTGCTGTATAATAGACATACTAAATAAATAAGATCAAAAAAGTGTAGATGCTTCATAAGGAGCATAAAAATACAAAATGTCTTTGCAAAGAAGATCACTGCAGAATTAGAAGGCACATACCTCATCCAAAGTTAGCCATGGAGTTTATGTCATTGGCTTAGTTGAGCCCTACCAAAGCTTTGCAAAGATTACAGAGTTATGACAATTGGAACAGAAGACCCCAGAAAAAGCTGCTCAGAGCAAATTCCACTGGCTGCTTAAACTGTAGAAATGTCTAAAGTAGAACTAGGACATCCCAGGAATCCAGAATATTACAGACCTTGGGCTCTGTGAACAAATCCCACTGTAACACTGTCCAGTTACAAAATGACAGAAGAGATGTCTCCCTTCCTGATTCAATTATGAGACTGTGACACTTGAACTGCAACTCACATTACAATGGGCCCACCTCAGTTCTTCATGTGAAGCCAATTAATGATCTGATTGATCCATATCAGCTTTTTCAAATGTGAACCAGCAAGAAGCCTGCTGTCTTCATCAGTAAATTTTCTACAAGCCAGACTACCTGAATAGGATGAGAGATTGAAAACTATTTTATTCTTAATGTAAACAATAATAAGTGCAGGGGACTGGACTTTGAAGTTCCTAATACCTTCTAGAGATTGCATTAGTCAGTCTCCTATAGAAGTTACATATATACAGTTCCACAATAACACATACACAATTGCATTTTAATACAATAGAACCCAAAGGTATTAAACTAATTCAACAAAGTTCAACCTAATTCAGAAGGTTAAAGAGACAGGCTTTCAGGCAGAAAAATAGCTCTGTGTAAGCTCAGAATCTTGTCTTTCACCAATTCAAGTTGGTCCAATAAAATATATTACCTCACCAACTTTGTCTCTTTAAACTGAATTGAAATTTCTAACTATCTCCAGAGACTAGCCACTGCAAACTGTCAAACTGCACTAGAGCATTTATCAATACACTGGTTTCACCTAATAGCTTTCTTTAACAGGGTAACAAACATTGTGGATAAGAGAGAAGTGGTAGATGTGGTATATCTTGCTTTAGTAAGGCTTTTGATATTGTCTCGCATGACCTTCTCATAAACAAACTTGGGAAATATAGCTTAGATGGAGCTATTATAGGGGTTTCATAACTGGTTGGAAAATCATTCCCAGAGAGTACTGTTCAGTGGTTCACAGTCAAGCTGGAAGGGCATATAGCGTGAGGTCTCACAGGGATTGGTCCTGGGTTTGGTTCTGTTCAATATCTTCATAAATGATTTAGATAATAGCCTAGTGAGTACACTTATACATTTTAGAGATTATATCAAGCTGGGAGGGGTTCGAAGTGCTTTGGAGGATAGGATTAAAATTCAAAATGATCTAGACAAACTGAAGGAAAGGTCTGAAGTAAATAGGATAAAATTTAATAAGGACAAATGCAAAGTACTCCACTTATGAAGGAACAATCGATTGGGGGACTTCAACAATCATGCAGGACTTCAATCACCCTGAAATCTGCTGGAAGAGCAATACAGCAGAGCACAAACAATCCAGGAAGTGTTTGGATAGTATTGCAGACAACTTCCTGGTGCAAGTGCTGGAGCAACCAACTAGGAGCCACGCTTCTCTTGACCTGCTGCTCACAAAGGGAAGATTTGGTAGGGGAAGTAGAAGTGGGTGGCAACCTAGGCAGCAGTGACAATGAGATGGTCGAGTTCAGGATCCTGACAAAAGGAAGAAAGGAGAACAGCAGGATACGGACCATGGACTTCAGAAAAGCCATCCTTCAGGGAGCTGATGGGCAAGAAATATGAATCCAAGAGAGCTGGCTGTATTTTAAAGAAACCTTATTGAGGGCACAGGAACAAACCATCCCGATATGCAGAAAGAATAGTAAATAGGGTAGGTGTCCAGCTTGGCTTCACAAAGAAGCATTTGGTGAACTTTAACACAAAAAAGAAGCTTACAAGAAGTGGAAGCTTGGTCAGATGACTAGGGAGAAGTATAAAAATGCTGCTCCAACATGCAGGAATGAAATCAGGAAGGCCAAAGCACAATTAGAGTTGCAGCTAGCAAGGGACGTGAAGGGGAACAAGAAGGGTTTCTACAGGTATGTTACCAACAAGAGGAAGATTAGGGAAAGTGTGGGACCCTTACAGAATGGGGGAGGCAATCTGGTGACAGAGGATGTGGAGAAAGCTGAGGTACTCAATGCCTTTTTTGCCTCTGTCTTCACAGACAAGGTCAGCTCCCAGACTACTGCACTGGGTGGTACAGAATGGGAAGGAGGTGAACATCCCGCAGTGCTGAAGGAACAGGTCCAAGACTATTTAGAAAGATTGGACAGACACAAGTCCATGGGGCCGGATGCAATGCACCCGAGGGTGCTGAGGGAGTTGGTTGCTGTGATTTCAGAGCCATTGGCTATTATCTTTGACAGCTCGTGGCAATTGGGGGAGGTCCCTGAGGACTGGAAAAAAGCAAATATAGTGCCCATCTTCAAAAAAGGGAGGAAAGAGGATCCAGGGAACTACAGACCGGTCAGCCTCACCTCAATCCCTGGAAAAATCATGGAGCAGATCCTCAAGGAATCCATTTTAAGGCACTTGGAAGAGAGGAAGGTGATCAGGAACAGTCAACATGGATTCACCAAGGGAAAGTCATGTCTGACCAACCTGATTTCTTTCTATGAACAGGTGACTGGCTCTGTGGATGTGGGGAAAGCAGTGGACGTGATATACCTTGACTTTAGCAAAGCTTTTGATATGGTCTCTCACAGTATTCTTATCAGCAAGTTAAAGAATATACTATAAAATAGATAGAGAACTGGCTAAAGCATAGGGCTCAACGTGTAGTGATCAATGGCTCCATGTCTAGCTGGCAGCCGGTCACAAGCGGAGTGCCCCAGGAATCAGTTCTGGGGCTTGTTTTGTTCAACATCTTCATTAATGATCTGGAGGATGGGGTAGATTGCACCCTCAGCAAATTTGCAGATGACACTAAGCTGGGGGGAGTGGTAGATACCCTGGAAGGTAGGGATAGGATACAGAAGGACCTAAACAAACTGGAGGATTGGGCCAAAAGATATCTGATGAGGTTCAACAAGGACAAGTGCAGAGTCCTGCACTTAGGACAGAAGAATCCCATGCACAGCTAGAGACTGGGGACTGACGAGCTAGGCAGCAGTTCTGCAGAAAAGGACCTGGGGATAACAGTGGATAAGAAGCTGGATATGCATCAGCAGTGTGCCCTGGTTGCCAATAAGGCTAATAGGATATTGGCTGCATTAGTAGGAGCATTGCCAGCAGATCACGGGAAGTGATTATTCCCCTCTATTCGGCATTGGTGAGGCCGCATTTGGAGTATTGTGTCCAGTTTTGGGCCCCCCACTACAAAAAGGATGTGGACAAGTTGGAGAGAGTCCAGCGGAGGGCAACAAAAATGATTAGGGGGCTGGAGCACAAGACTTATGAGGAGAGGCTGAGGGAACTAGGCTTGTTTAGTCTGCAGAAGAGAAGAATGAGGGGGATTTGATAGCAGAGTTTAAATACCTGAAAGGGAGTTCCAGGGAGACTAGAGCTAGGCTGTTCTCAGTGGTGACAGATGACAGAACAAGGAGCAATGGTCTCAAGTTGCAGTGGGGGAGGTTTAGGTTGGACATTAGGAAAAAGTTTTTCACTAGGAGGGTGGTGAAGCCCTGGAAAGGATTGCCTAGAGAGGTGGTGGAATCTCCATCTTTAGAGGTTTTTAAGATGTGGCTTGACAAAACTCTCTCTGGGATTATTTAGCTGAGGTTAGTCCTGCTTTGAGCAGGGGGCTGGACTAGATGACCTCCTGAGGTCCCTTCCAACTCTATGATTCTGTGATTCTATGAATTACACACATACAAAATGGGAAATGACTGCTTAGGAAGGAATACATTGGAAAGGGCTTGTTGGGTCATAGTCGATCACAAGCTAAATATGAGTTAACAGTGTAACAACAATTGCAAAAAAAGTAAACATCATTCTTGGCTGTATTAGGGGAATGTTCTAAGCAAGACATGAGAAGTAATTTTTCCACTCTAATCTGCACTAATAAAGCCTCAGCTTACCTATTGTGTCCAGTTCTGGGCACTACACTTCAGGAATGATGTGGACAAATTGGAGAAAGTCCAGAGGAGAGCAACAAAAATGATTAAAGGTCTAAAAACATGACAGATGAGGAAAGATTTAAAAAAAAAACAGGTTTTTTTAATCTGGAAAAGAGAGGACTAAGGTTGGACATGACAACAGTTTTCAAGTACAGTATATAAAAAAGTTGTTACAAGGAGGAGGATGAAAATTTATTCTCATTAACCTCTAAGGATAGGACAAGAAGCAATGAGCTTGAATTGCAGCAAGGGGGTTTAGGTTGGATATTAGGAAAAGCTTGCTAACTGTCAGGATAGCTAAACACTGAAACAAATAGGGAGGTTGTGAAATCTCCATCAACAAACACCTGTCAGGAATGCTCTAGTTATACCTTGGTCCTGCCTTGAGTGTGGGGGACTGGACTAGATGACCTATTGAGGTCCCTTCCAGTCCTACACTTCTATGATTCTAACCTATAACTAAGGCTCAGATTTTTTAAAGGAACCTAAGGGAGTTAGATACCCAAATCTCATTAAAATACAATAGGATTTGGACGCCAAACTCCCGTAGCCTCATTTGAAAATCCGAGCCTATGTTCTTTATGCATCTCCTTTACCAAGGCAATGACTTGTTTATTTTAAGTTGAATGCTTCCCAGGTAATATATACTTGCGTTTTAAAAAACATGGAAATGACTTAAATATATAATGTGCAGTTGTGCTCCACTAATGTTCCAACTTAGAGACCTAGACATTTTTGAACCAAGATGTGTAAGACAGCTGCATATATACAGTTTGTTACACGAGTTCAGCACTGCAAGACAGAAAAGATAACTTCTGTTACTAATGATTAGAGCAGTTAGAATTTAGAATGCTCCCATAATGCATCATTTGTGATGTCAAATGAAGATGACAGCTTCTCAGATAAGCTATATGTTTTAATTAGAGCGTTATAAGTAAAGATTTTAGCTCTAGCTTAACATTTGGTTAAGGTTGCGTAAGAGCTACTAGCAGACTTTATATGTCCTTAGTAACCTAATGGTTACCCATGGTTTACATACAGGTGAATTTCAAGAAAAATTAGAAGTCAATTGGAATCTTTAAGGGCCCAATCCTGCATTAGTAAAGTCAGTGGAAGCTTTGCTATTGACTTCAATGAAATATGATCAGGTCCTAAGTGAACAATTACTGTATGATATGAAAAGTATTCACTGTGAATTATCAATGTATGAGAAAGCAATTTTGAATTAAATTGTCACTTCAGTAGTAAAATATTTGTTTTAATTTCTAACTTCTGAGTTACTTTGTTCTGAACTGTCACTGACAGTCCCATTGTTTTGATTAGAATACAAAACCTGACTGGAAAATTGATAATGACCTGTATTAAACAATCTAGTTTCATTTTGGAATGGAATTTGAACATCTTTACCATGTTGCGATAAGTCTTGGATTGTCTTTGATTTATTACTGATTTGATTGATAAGTTTTAACATCCTGAATTAAATTTATTCAGGTAAACTTTGTAAACATGATCATATAACTTTCTTTACTGAAATTTCCATTTCAATTAATAAGTCTGGAGTCTGTACTTTAATCTCAACAACCTAAAAATTCAATGCATTTGTGAGAAACTTGGTAATTAATCATTACAGTTACTTAAACAACGTGTGCATTTTACTGTATTCATTCAGCAGTTTAATGTAGTTTGGATCAGCACCCAGAATTGCATTCTTATCCAAAACAACTGGATCTTCAAACCTAGAGGGAAATCTTCTGAGGATAGTATTTCACTTAGGGAATGTCTATTCTGGGATATAAAAGGTATAAATTCCAGAAGACATAACCACATTGGCTTTTATTGTAAAAAATACAGAATGTAGTCCTGATGGACCAAGCAGCAGGAGGGGTTAACCCCACTAAGGGCTGGTCTACACTGCCGGCGGCGTGAACGGCAGATATGCAAGCTACTTACTGAAACTTGCATATCTCCTGTCGACTTACTAACTTTCACTTACCGTGGCATCTTCACTGCACTGCATTGACAGGAAATCCCCTCCAGTTGATGCAATGTTACTCTTTTTGGGAGGATGGATTTACTGCACCTGCCAGAGAGTACTTCCAGAATTGATTGTGCTGGTCTCCACTGCCCACTCAATCGATCCCGCTGCGTCGATCCGTGGAGCCTGACGTAGTGGAATCAATGTAGACATACACTAAGTATATGTCTTGCATCTCAGACAGGATTGTACTTAAGGTAGCCAGCCCCTTCTGCCACTTGTGCCACCACGGCTACACTTTATTTTTAGTTCACTAGTTGATCAAGTGTGTCTCCAAAAGCTGGAATTTCCACCTCCAGCTAAAGTGTAGATGTACACTTAGACATCAGGATTTCCTGACTCTGACTCCTATGTTCAGTCCAGTAGACCGTGCTGCCAGTCTAATTCAAGATCTGTCAGTGATTTAATCCACAAATTTGACTGACATTCCCTGCCTCACTTTTCTCATCTATAACGTAGGGCAAGATCATATTTACTTATCTATCATAAGAAAGACATTGTTAAGGTTAATTAGTAAGTGTTTTATACATGCACTACTTGAGAAATAAAATGTGGTCAGTATTGTTGTTACTTCTTATCATATATCAGCGCTTTAACTTCCCCTGCCAGCCAAAAAAAAAAAAAAGAAGTGCACAGGTATGCATAAATTAATATTAATATTAATAAGAATAATTTAATTTTACTTTTTTGCCAAATATTTGGCTTTATATGTATTTTATTCAACTCAGTATATGAACCTTAGTTCTTATACCACCAAATAACATTTGTGTTTTGTTAACAAACTTCTTTTGTGCATTATTATACCATTTAGTTTTTAACCTATAACTGAACTCTCAGTTCTAGTGCCAATCTTTTAGCTATGTCTTTTATTTGAAGCTATCGTTCCTAGAATTACCACTTTGGAAGGTAAGAGATATTAAAAAGCTAATAAATCAGTGGTACCACAAAGCAGGAATAAATGGTATGAAATATTGTCCCACAAAAACAAAGTTACACAGGTGGGAAGACATCTGCCCTAACTGTGGTACCTCTAACATGCATCTTTATTGGGTTTCCTGCACTGTCTCTGGTTATGACAATACCATAAAAAACATTTTACATTTTATACCCGCGGTTGTTATGAGAGTGCAGCAGAGATCCAGTGAAATAATGAAAGTGGTATTATTAACATTAAATATCATAACACTTGACAGCTTCATGTATATAAGGAACTTACTAAGCAACAAAATGAATACAGGTTTTTCTTTAAAAGTGCATTTAGAAATAAAATTACAATTGGCCGAGGCTGGAAGCCAGGAATTCAATTTATGTAACAGAGACACAAATTAGCTTCTTTTTTGCAAGAGAAAGGGGGGGTAAATGTGTTGTGTATATGAGTTGTTGCATATTGAATATGTGCTGTGTGATGTATGGTGATGTGTTCTCTTATTTTTGCTTTTTTCCTGGGTTTTGTGTGTGTGTGTGTGTGTGTGTGTGTGTGTGTGTGTGTGAGAGAGAGAGAGAGAGAGAGAGAGAGAGAGAGAGATGGTGGTGGTGGTGGTGGTGGTTTGACAGCAGGGAACAGGTCAAGCAGTTCCAGGTCTCCACCCTCTCTTTCTTTCTGTCAGAAAGATAACAAAGGTGCTTTCAGATCTAAATGAAGCAAGTCAGAGCATTCCTTCCCTGTTGTCACAACAGATTTAGCAGGCCCTTCTGATGTGGTTTCCAGCTTTCTTGTCCTCCTTGCCTTGTCAGAGGGTTGCCATCATTTCGAAAGGTACACAGTATTTTTAAAGGATTAGGGGATAAAACACAATTCAATCCCTTATAAAAGAGATACAAAGAAGGGGGAGGGGTAAAAGAAATGTGTCATGGTATTAAGCAACTGGATAAGAACAACGTACACAAAGAAAACCAGCAAATTGACGTTGTGACATTGTAGCCGAAAAGGATGATATTTGACAAATATTTACTGCCAAAGAGGACGCTGCTCGAGCCAAAGTAGGTTATGACAATGTATGAATCAGGAGGATTAGGGAAATATCCGTCAGGGAGAGGTCACTGCCACGGTTGGGAAAAAATAAAATAATCAATTTTGACTGGTCTTGTAATGAATGTAATTAAGTGATTGGAAGCTCCAGCTTTACAAGAATTGTGTTAGCTAAAGGGATTGAACTACTGGTAGCTGCAAATGCAGCTTTTCATTGCACTGGTTAACCTGCCAACTTTTTTCCCACCTTAGTCTTTTATCTTTTCTCATCTGTGTTTTAGTAAATCCCATCAAATAGTCAGGATATCCACACCAATTTCCGCTGCAAAAGAAAGCCATGATGTGTTGGGATTGAAGATTTTCTTCCGTTCTGTTCCATAAACCGGTAAACTGCTAATGTACCAGATAATTCATTTTAACTGTTTCCTCTGAGGAATGAACAAATCCATTAAGAGAGCAAACCCATCTTTCATCTCATTGGGCAGTTTTTAATATATTTATATGATACACAGCGCTCTTTATGTAAGTCAAAATCTCTGGTTATAATTTCGGACTAAAGGTTTCACACTCACAACAAAGCCTTTGAAACATGCCATTTGACTTCACATCACATTGTTTTAGAGAGAGTGAGCTAAAATCGTAGATTTTCCATCACTTTAATATGTTTCACTCATTTCCCCCCTAATCTTTAAAGGAAAATCAAAACATGTGAGACAAGAGATTTAGAGCTAATCCTGTTCAAATTCTTGCTTTGGCAAGGGGGCACAGTGGCTTGTTTCCTCCTAACACTTTCATTGTTCAAGAACAAAATACAAGATCCATATTCTCATTCACCTGCTGTCCGATTAAATGCAATGTAGTCTATGATTTTGACAGTTACTTGCAGACAGCAAGCCCTGTTGTGGTCCCTAAATCTGGGACAACCTTTCCAAGAATACCATTTTTAAAACTCTCTTACCCCACCAGAAAGACCAGTGCTGTTCCTCTGTAAATGGACAGAATGAAAGCACTTTTCATGGAGACGATCACCCTCCGCCGAAACAATAATTAATTACCAGTACTAATTTGATAATTAACTCCCAGGATTAATTATGTTTTCCTGGGAGTTGCTCTCTCCTGCTGCTTCAGGGAGGAAGTAAACTGTCAGAGGTCTATACCTGATGCCGAGTACGCTCCCTCATGTGCTGATATAAGTAGTCACGGTTGCACCCATTCCCTGCCGACTCCTCCCTACTTGTGCAAAGTGGGGGCCGAGTGACCCTGTGAAGCCTGATTCCCTCTGTGCAAAGGAAGCAGCAGTACAGTGCCCGGGAGAAAGGGAGTAAAGGGAGTCTATTGCCCTCTCTACCCCCATGTGCCAAGGACAGGATGAGCTATGATCTGTCCCAAAAATAAAAATGAGGTGGACAATATTAACCTTCACCCCAGCATGAAAGATTGCTTGCCCTCAAATTTTCCATGAAAATAAGTGAGGATCAAGGTCAGTAATTACCCCATCTGTATATGATTTAAAAGACAAAACTGAATCATTTGTAGAGGCTTCTGGGATCTCTGCTTCCTGAAATCAGAGTAAACCCTGACCCTTCATGGCAGCAGTAGCAAAGTGCAGTGGGCCACATGAAGGACACAGACTGGGCAACTGTGGGATACCAGGTGTTGCTCCAAGGCTACTTGCAATTGGGGAAGAGGATGTGCAGATTCAGGTCCTCTTTTTCCCTAAGAAAAGATAGAGTGAGGTTACATACCTGCATCTGCAACACTGGAGTCTCACAGAAGAGATGGATGATCCCCAGGTGTACAGCCTGGCCACCTCATTCCATTGTGCCTGTCGGTCCATAGAGGAAGCCTAAATGATTCCTTCTCAGATATCATAACAGGAAGCAAGAGCGAATAACCCTTTCTTCCTTCCAAAAAACCTGGCACTACAGCCATTTGACTCCCACAGGACATCACAATGGATCAGTAGCAGGGGATACTGTGGTGTATAGGAGATGGAAGCGAGAAAGTGAGTCCAGTCCATAGGGGAAAATGGGGTATGAGGCACTCAAACAGTAATTAGAGGTATCTAATTTATAGCGATGGGTCACCTGTACCAGCTGTGACCTCTAGAGTGAATGAGAAGCCCTGGCTTTAAAAAAATTCAGGCTCCCCATGGCTGGTAAGAAACATAGCTAATAAAATGGAGGCAGCTGAGAGACTAACAGTTAGCCAGCTGAGCTCACCAGTAGAAGAAGGCAAGGAGTTCTTCTACTTGCAAGTACTCCACAAGGAAGATTCACGGTGAGAGGAAAATGGCATGCTGCCAACACCACTGTGGGGGCCCTGGCCAGACAGACATCCTGACTCTGAAGGCTTCTATCCAGGGCCTGGTCTTGACTTGGGAATGTTGCCTGCCTGTTGCTGCCAAAGAAAGCCAGACAGGGGGAACTACCCAGTGTGAGAGGTGTCTGTTGATGGAGTCCATCATGAAGCAGATAAGAGAAATGCAGGAGGAGATGGCCCATCTGTGCAGCATCTGGGAGTGTGAGGACTTCATCAGAAGGATGCCCATGGAGATATCCTGGAGGAAGAATGCTAGTTGACTACAGATGACTACAGGAGCTTTAGGGGATGTAGAAGACCAGCTGCTCTGCAGGGAGGAAGCCGGATGCTGGCCACCATGGGCAGTAGATAGTGCTTCTCTCCCCACTCAGATTCCCTGTTTATCAAGGTCAAGAATCAGTATGCTGTACTGGCAACAGGAGAGGAGAAGACCTCAATGGTGGAGAGGAGGAATTATCAGCCCCCAAGACTGGAAGCCCACAGCCACCACACCCAAGAGGAGGAAATAAAAGATGGTGGAGGTCTGAGCCTCCCTTTTGAGGGGGACAGGGGCATCCCTGCAGACCTGACCTGACCTTCCAGGAGGTGTGCTGCCTGCCAGAAGGCCACATCTAAGACATCATGGAAAGGTTACCAAGACTCATCCATCTCTTTGAGCACTACCACATGTTGCTTATCTATGTGGGAACTAATGATACTGCCAGATATGACTAGGGTCTCTGGGAGCATGGGTGAAGGAGTTGGGGGTGCAAGTTACTGGTCGAAGTAAGGGCCCAGCCATGGACACACACATTCTGGAAATGAATGAATGGCTATGGAGGTAGTGTCAACAGGAGGGCTTTAGTTTCCTTGACAATGGACTGCTGTTCTGGGACAAAAGACTTCTAGGAAGAGACAGGGTCATAAATTCATAGACTCATAGACTCTAAGGTGAGAAGGGATCAATATGATCATCTAGTCTGACCTGCTGCACAATGCAGGCCACAGAACCTCACCCACCCACTTCTACAACAAACCTCCAACCCACAACTCAGCCACTAAAGTCCTCAAACCATGGTTTAAAGACCCCAATACATAGAGAATCCACCATCAAGTGAGCCGTGCCACATGCTACAGAGGAAGGCAAAAAACCTCCAGAGCCTTTGCCAATCTACCCTGTGGGAAAATTCCTTCCCAACCCCAAATGTGGCAATCAGTTAAACCCTGAGCATGTGGGCAAGACTCACCAGTCAGAAAGAAAGAATGATCTGTAATAACTAAGAACCCACCCTATCTAACATTCGTTCATAGGCCATTGGCATATCTACCACCAGTAGTCAAAGATCAGTCAATTGCAAAACTAGGCTGTCCCATCATATCATCCCTTCCATACATTTATCAAGCTCAGTTTTGAAACCAGCTAAGTTTTTTGCCCCCACTGTTCCTGTTGGAAGGCTATTCCAGAACTTCACTCCTCTGAGGGTTAGAAAATCTGCATCTAAATTCAAATCTAAACTTCCTGATGGCCAGCTTAAATCCATTAGTTCTTGTGTCCAGATTGGCGCTGAACTTAAATAATTCCTCTCCCTCCTTGGTATCTATCCCTCTGATGTATTTATATAGAGCAATCATATCTCCCCTCAACCTCCTTTTGGTTAGGCTAAACAAGTCAAGCTCTTGAGTATCCTCTTATAAGGCAGGTTTTCCATTCTGTGGCTCATCCTGGTAGCCTTTCTCTGCATCTTTTCCACTTTGAATTTATCTTCCTTAAACATGGGGGACCAGAACTGCACACAGATGAGGTCTCACCAGAGCCTTGTATAATGGTACTAACACCTCCCTATTTCTACTGGAAATACCTCATCTGATGCATCCAAGGACCGCCTTAGCTTTTTTCACGACCACATCACATTGGCGGCTCATAGTCATCCTGTGATCAACCAATATGCCCAGGTCCTTCTCCTCCTCTGTCACTTCCAACCGATGCATCCCCAGCTTATAGTAGAAATTCTTGTTATTAGTCCCTGAATGCATGACCTTGCACTTTCCACTATTAAATTTCATCCTTCTACCTCAGATGTGGTCATTTCTACCTCCATATCCTCATTCCCATTAGTCACCTTACCACTGTCCCCAAACTCATCATTAGGCTCATTAAAAATGGAGGCAAAGTATTTGTTTAGATATTCGGCCATGCCTAGATTATCCTTAACCTCCACCTCATCCTCAGTGCTTAGTGGTCCCACTTCTTCTTTCTTTGTTTTCTTCCTATTTATATGGCTATAGAACCTTTTACTATTTATTTTATTTCCCTTTGCAAGGTCCAACTCTACTTGGCTCTTGGTCTTTCTCACTGATCTCTACATGTTCTGACCTCCAAGAGGTAGCTTTCCTTGCTGATCTCTCCCCGCTTCCACTCCTTGTAGGTTTTCTGCTTGCTCTTAATCACCTGTCTGAGATGCTTACTCATCCAGCTTGGTCTATAACTCTTGCCTATGATTTTTTTCTCCTTCCTTGGGATTCAGGCTTCAGATAGTTCCTGCAACTTGGACTTGAAGTAATTCCAAGCCTCCTCCACCTTTAGATCCATGCTTCAGTCCAGTCCACTTCCCCAATGAATTCCCTTAATTTTTTTAAGTTAGCCCTTTCAAAATCAAAGACTCTAGTCTAAGATCTATTTTTGTTTATACTTCCATTTAGTTTGAACTGAATTAGCTCATGGTTGTTTGAACCAAGGTTGTCCCCTACAACCAGTTCTTCTATGAGATCCTCACTACTCACCAATACCAAATCTAAAATGACATCTTCTCTTGTTGGTTCATAAACTATTTGGTGAAGGAATCTGTCAGCTATCAGATCCAGGAAAAGCCTTAAAGCCTAAAAGTATCTTCAAGCCTTAAAATCTTAAAGAGATCTCTGTCCATGTCCAAATGAGATCCTGGTGGTCTGTAGCACACCCCCAGCACTATTCTAGTGGAAACTCTAGTAGTTTTTTCCCCATATGTGATTTTTATGCAGACAGACTCTGTCTTATCAATTCCATCACTTCTAATTTCTTTACAGTCTACTTCATCATTGATTTACAATGCTATTCCACCATCTTTGCCATATCTGTCTTTCCTAAACTGTACATACCCTTCAATACTTGTACACCAGTTGTGACTACTATTCCACCATGTTTCTAGTATCCCTATAATATCTGGCTTCACTTACTCTACCAGTAGCTCTAGTTCCTCCATTTTGTTACCCAGGCTCCTCACATTGGTATACAAATATCTTAATTTTTGCTGTTTGGCTTCGCTCATGTTCCTTACCTGATTTAGCACAATCATTCTACTGTCAATATTGTCTATTAGACTGGTATCTACATGACCCTTCCTCTTAATATCCATTCTGCTCCCCACTGCTGTATCCTTTCTTATTTCATTTTCCTCCCTTTCAATGCTAAAATCAGACATTGCGATTATCTGGGCATCTCCCAACTATCTCCACCTAACCAAGAAGGGGAAGATCATCTTGGGATTCACCAACCTAGTGAGGAGATCTTTAAACTAAGTTCAAAGGAGCAGGATAGGTAATAAAAGCCCAAAAATAGCTATAAAAGGTGACCTTGCCAAAGGGCTGTAAGTTGAGAAGGGAAATGGAAAATGACACTGGGATCATAGATGATACAAGAAGGAAAACAGTGGGAAATCAGTGTAGCCTTTTATCTGTCTATATACAAAGGCAAGGAACATAACTACAAATGCCAGGGAATACACAGGAAGAACTGGAAGTCTTAGTACACAAGCAAAATGACAATTTAATTGGCATCAGATAGATTTTGGTGGGATAAGTCTCATGACTGGAATATTGGTATAGATGAGTATAACTTGTTAAGGGGGGGGACTCTTGGCTCCAGCTGTTGATTACTGTCTCTGGCTCTAACCCTAGTCCTTAGTTCCCAGTGACCACTCTGACCATTAGGCCTGATGTCTACACTAATCACTAGGCTAAACTATTCTCATCCCAGTCACCTGACAAAGGGAGATTTAGGTTAGATATTAGGAAAAACTTTCTAACTATAAGTATAGTTAAATACTGGAATAGGTTACCAAGGGAGATGGTGAAATCCCTGTCATTGGAGGTTTTTAAGAACAGGTTAGACAAACAGCTGTCAGGGGTAGTCTAAGTTTACTTGGTTTTGCCAAAGTATGGGAGGGAAGGTGGGCTAGATGACCTCTCGAGGGCCCTACCAGTCCTACATTTATATTATTCTATTGAACTAGAACTTCTCTGAGGCCCTGTGGCAGCACAATAGGACACAGGTTAAAGTTAAACTGCCCCCACAAAAAAACCTTTATGTTTAGTTCGCAAAAACAAAATATTTCAATTTGGGTTGATCTGACCCAAAACAAAATATTTCATTTCAATTATCCCAACAGAAATGTTAAGTTTTTAACCAAAAGTTTTCAGTTTTGAGGTTTCAGGTGAGAAGTCACCATTTTCTATGGAAAATATTGACAGAAATGAAATTTCTCTCTTTTTTCATCGATATTTCCCACAAAAAAGAATTTTGACTATCTCTAGAACAAATTTCATTTAGAATTACTACTGAAAATAGAAGTTGTGTGGAATGCACCCAGAAGATTTTTGTTATCTTTTACTTGGTCTATTTCTGTATCAGCTCATAATACAGAAAAGATAGAACAAGTAATTTGTCTTAAAAAAACATCTTCTATTTTTTTACTGCTTATTCACAACACCTGAAAGAGCTGTGTTGGCAGCAATAGAACACAGATATAGATGTAAAAAAATAGTCTTATATGATTGCTAAGACCCATAGATGAAACTCTGGCTCCATTGAACTCAATGGAAGTTTTGCTATTGATTTCAACAGGGACAGGCTTTCACCCAATGAGCTGTTCAAGAAAACTGATTTATGAAAAATTGGCTGCCATTTAACATCCATTTCAACAAATAGGTTTGTAAACTGACAGCTATGGAGGGAATGTTCTCTGACTTGGAAGGTGCAGCGGAAGGTTCCCTGGTTTGTCAGTCATTGTCTCCTCACAATATCTCATTTGGAGGGCTAGCTAGGGCCATGTCTACACCAAGATTTTTTAGCAATCTTCACTCAGTCCTGACTCAGTCTTTTATTCTTTCTGATTGTTGAAAGGTACACTTATGCAGATAGGTGCCATAGTGATGAAGTATCATATGTGCAACATTTGCAAAAAGCTGCAAAAACTACCCCTCTGCTCAAGTTCTGAACTTTACAAATAGCACTGAGTTATAGAGAACATAATTCTTATAAGATATTCTCCAACATATATTTCCATTAATGTTTTGTAATGTATTTTTCATCCTCAATTATCCCAAAGCAATTCTCAAGCTATACTGTACACAAGTAAAATTCAGCTATTTCTGGGGTAGAGAACGGCAGGCAATTGGTGCACAGCACGTTGCACAACAGGGAGAAGGAAATTTAGTTAAAGATACTTGGGCTCTTCTTTTATAAAAGGTTTCATGAGATCTATAATCTCCAAGCCTAGCAGACAGTATCTCAGTTTAGAAGGTTTCCTCCGCAAGCTCTTTTTGAGCATTTTAAAACAAGTTTAAAAAGTCTGCAGAATTAAAGGCCCATAAACTGACACATAATGGATGATACTTAGCATACACGAAATGTGTGTCAGTAATGAGGACTGCCACTCAAGAAAGAAATTTTGCTGGACGTTGCAGGCTGTCAGCTTTAAAGCTGCGGTTCTGATGCAGACAGCTAATCTACTGTGCTCCACAACTCTTCAGTTTGGGGTATCTTAGTATAGAACTATCCAATTAATTGCTTAAAGCTGTAGTAATGTTATGCATGACAAGCAGGAAAATTGTTCTGATTAGGCAAAAGTGCAGAGTCAGACCTTGGAATAGTGCAGTTGTATTTCCTCATGGATATACAAGCTATAGAAATCAAGACAGCTCTTCCCTTTGAGTGGTTATGAAATATAGACTTGATGCTTTCATTAAAAATCAAGTAAATGGCATTTTTATATCATCCCTGTCACAAAGGGCCACACGCCTGTCTTTACAAAGATGAGAGAGAAATGTCCATTTCAGAATGGCAGGCTTGTAATGAGCTCTTTTCCTTCCTCCATCACTAAATAAATAAATAAGCTTCTGCTATAAATATATGAACAAAGGCAAACGTATTTAAAATGTGATAACTGAAAATATAGCCTCATCTTCTTTCCCTTCCTTTCATTGAGAATTTCCCCCCCATCCCCCACCCCATCCACTCTTCTTTTCCTAGGACACTGCTTGAGTATGTTGGTTAGTAGAAATACCTGCTAGTGAGCTCCTCAGACCTATCAACAGAAATCCTGCCAATCATCTGTTTTAGAAGGGCATTCAAAACTGATTTATTTAAATATAAACCATAAACAGTTATAGAAAAATGAAATGAAATCACCAAAGTACCCTAAATATGAAAGAAAACTCAACAGAATCTGGGGCATTCCACACAACAGGAACAAAGAAATAAACATAAATGATGGAGAACTTTCTGCTCTGACAGCTAGCAGACATCATGAGTGTTGGTAAAAGCTGGTAGCAATCACAAGATAGAGGCCATCATGGAGGTAATTCATAAGGATAATGAAAAATTAGCTTAAAAAACAGATCAACTTTCCAAAGATCTAACAAAAGTGAAAAGTTGCATGAAAATGGAAAATGATTGGACAGGTGAAGCTGAGAAACCCCAAATGGAGCCTGAAGAAAAAAGCCAGTCAGCAGAAACTGGAAATAAGTTATTAACTGTAGAATCCACTAGAAATATTGATAATAATTGAGAATCTTGGAAACTTTTAAAGCATCTGAATGAGATGCCACCAGCTGTAGAGTACTCTGTGGAAACTAGTCCAGCTGGAGGTTAATGGTCTCTGTTAATTAGATATTAAAGATCTGAACCTGCAAAGAGAATCAAATCGGTGGCCCGAAGAGCCTCCACTTCCACAACCCTTTCTTACACTGCCCCCAGGGGCTGGATTAGGACCTGTTTGGTGTTATTTTTATTGTCTCTTGTTGGTAAATTAACACAATCATACCTAGGATTATTGCAACCTTTATTTTTCACAGCCCTAATAATTACTCCAATTTGGTTAAAGTTACGGGAACTCACCAAGGGCTGAAGCACCTACAGCTCTTCCAGCAAATGTGTTGTGCACCCAGCAATCTAAGAACTGCAGTGGGGTCAGGTATAGTAATGACATTCTGAATATCTCGTACCAAAAACTGCTAGGCTCTTTACTTTTTGGCCAGTTACAACTAGAATATGCCTTAGCTAATGGATAGTTCTTTCAATTAATATAAATCCATGGCATCCTTCTAAAAATCAGTCAGAGGGAGGAAAATAAAGTGAAAAAGTTTGCTGTGAGTAATATAATAACACAAGACAAAAATAACCTAAATCATAATGGAAGTGCTCTGTATTGGAGCTACAGACACTGGGATGAAGGTGCTTCCAAGCAAGGCTCTCTGAAGAAATAATGTGTAACAGCTCAAACAGTTGATGTGAGCAGTTACCCTGGAAAACATTATATGAAAAAGAAGGGTCAATATTCTAAAACTCACTGAGATTAGCTACCAAGTCCTATAACACTTGGCAATGGATAAGAGTAATCCAATAACAGTATTGGAACAGTAAGGATTTGCAAAAGAAACAAGTTCAGGCAAAAACTAACATTGTTTAGGTTAGAGATTATATTTAATCAATTATTCCTTTATTACAGGGATTCGGTGTGTAAAGCGACCCATGCTACAGAAGAAGGTTTCAATATTTGGTAGAGAGGCCAATTACATTTTGAATTATAGTCCATGGGCTGGGGTATACATTTAGGACTGTAGACTCCCCTCATTCTGTAGCAGATCTCCCACTGACGTCAAAGGGAGGTTTGCACAAAAATCAAGGGAATGAATATTCATTAAATATGAACAATTTGCCCCCATGAATAGCAGGAAAATGAATGGAACAGTTCATTCATTCAAATCTTCACAAATTTTTCTATAATTATTCACCCAGCTCCGGTTTTGCTTTTCTATAGATAGCAGATGCGAGCTTTTTTAAGCTTTGGTAGAAGCCATTATGGCTATCATCATTTGAGGAGCTGATGTTAAAACAGGAGAGTATCCAGGAAACAACTGACAAGATGGATTCAAGACTGGATCAAAATAATGAAAGTATCAGTATACAGCCTTAAGCAGCAGGTGATGCAGATAAAAACTGATTCCAAGAAATCAGAGTAAAAGGTTAAAAAAAATAACCTATACGTGGGAATAAAAGATAAGTAACTAAATTCTAGAGTGGATCTGCTGGATACGAGGGTTAGATCTAATTATTTGCAAATTCTGGAAGTCCCTGAAGGATGAAATTCTCTGAATAAGAATCAGTTTTTTAAATGATGTGTAACAAAAGATTGGTGGTCCTCTACCCAGGATAATCCATTGTATATTGAGGAAATTTATTATATTAATTTTAGTGAGGGTCCTAATGACTCTTCTATATACATGACAGTTATGTTTTTAAAAAAATTAAGATCCCTGTCTGAAAAAGAGTGAAAGAGACAATATTTTGTCAGTAGGAAAAAAGTGCTGTTGGTGTTTTACTTCATGACATGTCTTCACTTTTGCAGAAGCTGTCAAAACTTATCAGTCAATAACCAGTAACAAATCAAATTTATATAATTGTTACTTCATTTTCAAAACTTTTCACACAGCCGCACAGTTCAGAAAGTTTCTTAAATGAGATGTAAGCAGTAAATGGAGATTAGAAAAGGAACCTTCATTTGGTAACTGATAGTGGATTGTCTGTGTCACAGTTATATCCTATGATTGCCTCTATTGACCAAGCTATACTGCTCTGCTATATTTTATCAGTGTGTTTCATTTGAATTTATGTTGCAATGTTTGATTCCATCTAGAAATAGTCCATCTGACTTTTATAGAGCACTGAATAAATTCCTTGTTAATCTTTACAGTCTGTATTCCTTGTATCACAGCAAACCAGAAACAAAATTCACCCTCATATCCCTCATGTATAACAAAGGTTCCACTGGTGGAAAGCATCTACCAGAGGTGCACAAGAGACTGAGGGGGAATGTGGTCAGTTAGCCTCTCCTTCTCCATGGCCTCTTTTGGAGCTCTGCTGGCTGTCCCCCAAGCAGATTGGAAGCTGTGGGAGGCTCCTGTGCAGGCCACGCATGAATCTAGCCCTCTGCTGGAAGGAGCATTACCTACACTGGGATTTGCAAGAGTGAAGTGGTGTTAGTACCAAGATAACTAGCCTGGGGACATGGCCAAGGTTTTATTAAAACAGCTAAGGGGTTAGCCAGGAGGGATCTGAACTCAAGTGCATTTTCCATTAAAAAAAGAAGTTAAGACCAACCAGTTCACAGTTCACAATTGTGGCAGCCGTTACAGAATGGAAGCCTTCAGCAAGCCAGAGGCGTCCATGAACACAGCACAGACTCAGTTCTAGAAACAAATTGTAATGTCCATTTGTCACACAATGTAATTCCCAGAAGTAGGGAACAAAGGAGAAAATCAAATGTAGCAAATTTTTCTGACGTTACTAACTGAAGTGAGGTTCTATACCCTTCTCTATATCATGTCTGTTATAATCATTATTTCCTTGGCAGTTCATTTGAGATGTCAGCCAAATCCCAAAATATTAGTGCCATGAAGTATTATTAGATATTGATCCACAGAAGAAATACAGTGGCAAAATAAATGTTCAGTGAAGCTGTTCTGTTTCTGTGAAATAGACCTTTACAATAGATTGCAGATCTTGTTACTACCTGTGCAGGTATTATAGAGAAGCATTATGACTAAATAATACAATAGAATGCTTTCATATGTAAAGGTGTTAATCCAGTTTGAGCAAGCAAGCAAATACTATTTTCCTTCCAAGAGCCATTGGCTTGCAATTTAATTATCTGGGGGAAGATGCTAATTTCCTCTTTCCACATTGTAAAGGGCCTAGTAGATCTATTGCCAAAACCACACCTCATGGGAAACCTGGAAGTTGGCTTGAGGATTTACAACTGTCAACCTTCCGGTAAAAGCAATAGGGCTATTGTTGTCAGGAGGGCAATGGTTTTCTTTCTTTATCAGCCATGTTGTCATATAAAGAGTGTATGAGGTACAATTATCCACACACCTTTCATGATAACATTTTTGTACTGTATGTATGCACGCAGTAAGTGTGTACTACTACTCAAAAACATCTAATGTCATAGGATATATACATTTTAGGATCAATAAACCGCTGTATGTAAATATAAGCATACTGCACAAATAGTGCTTCAAGTTGCCTGACAATGCAAAATAACTGACAATTTAGAAAGGTAATGGTGGTCTAGTTAAAAGGTATAGCGTAGGTACTCAAGTTTGAATCCTAATTTATTTGGGAGCCTTGGGCACCGTGTTTGTTTCTTTATTCCCATTTTTTAAATGATGATAATTATCTCAGATGGGTGTGAGGAATGATGTTAATTTGTTTACCCTAAAATATAAAGCACAGGAACATAAACGCTGGACAGTTGTGTGGTCCTGAAATCTGGTTAACAGGTATAGTAAGTCAAGGGAATTATTCACGTGCTTAAGTGCTCTGCACGATCTGGCCTCAGGTTGTTAATAAATATCTTGTTTTGCTTCACATTTAGTGTCCTGTGGATATAGATGTTAACAGAATAAAATAGATGTTCCTAACAAATACAAACAGAGATTTAATTTAGAGCATAGGGGCTTATTTATTTTTTGGAAGCGAGGCTTACAAATTCAAAAGTCCTAAAACATGATTTAATTTGAGTCGAACTTGAAATCTGACCTTCAGGATTTTGTTTGTTTTTGCTTACCAACAAGACATAGATCTCAGCTCTCTGAGCCACACTCTCAATTTGCAACGAAGTCTCCATTATAGACTCTATACCCATGGAAAACTCTCATTGATGTAAACAACAGTTATGCCTGAGCCTGAAGAGAAATCTTTAGTGTAGATTCAAAACCAAACTTTGGCCCATAACATCTGTCTGCTCCCCACCTCACCTTCTTACTCTAACATTAATTTGAGCATATGCTGTTATATTTCTAGCATCCATATGGAACAGTTAACCAAGAATATATATGGAACTAATCCTGAAGATAACTTCAGTTTGGGACCTGTGTCAAAGTAGGTCAACCTTGAGGACTAACAACCTTGATAGTGTCCCTTTAATATGTTGATCTGTTTTTGTAAAGCACATTAAGAGGAGTTCAGCGTGAAAGAGGCTACAAATGTGTTTGATATGATATGGCAATAACTGAACATTTTGAGCATACTAAAGCTGCCAAAGTACATTTGAAACTGCTTTTCTTTACTATCTAAGGGCCCAATTCAATTTAAAAAGAAAAAAAAAATAGTCCAGACTTATGCACAGAGGAAGTTGCAGAAAATCTCTTTTTAGGTGACTTCTGCAACCTGATGCACGTTTCCAGCGTGGAATCTAGATTTTTTTTAGAAAGAGAATCAAGCTCTAATTTAATGTTGTTGTTTATAATTTGTCTTGTGGAAGTGCTGAAAGCCCCAATCAGGATCAGAGCCCCAAACACACAGGTAGACAATGGTTCCCTGACCTGAAGATATTAGAGTCTAAAATGCTCCGAGTAGCCTATCTATGCAGTATGCTAAACTAGTTCTCCCCAGTGGCTGCTGAACTGCCTGAATTTCTGTTTGATTTTCCTTTTCTGATGTCAAAGAAAAACATTAAAAATGTAGCCATATAATTGGAGCTTTATTCGGGGGGCGCAGTGGACTCTGCATCATGCTTACAACTATGTTAAGGATAACTTTCCCTCCACAGGAAGTTTTTGAATAAGCGTTGAAGAACCATTGCTTTCCTATTCTATTTTCTGTATTGACTTAAGAGGATCCTTTAATTTAATATTCCATTGCATGTAGATAAATTCCAGTTGATATTACACGGGATTCAGTCAATACTGATTGCAGTTCTCCCTTTACTTGGCTCCTGAAAATAGTTTTCTATAAAGCAGGTGATACATAATGTATAATGAATCAGTATATCATAAGTCTCAGTGCAGGAAATTCAGGGCTGCTTTTATTGTAAGGCCCTTGGCATAATAACCTACTTTTTGCTTTGTTTTTGTACAGCACCAAGTACAATGGGGCCCTGATCCATGACTAGGGCTCCTATACAATACAGTAATACAAATAAATAAAAATAATAACAGGAAATAAATAACTTTGTAATGCATTCCTCCCCCCAATGCTACATGTGTGCTAAATCAGCAATTCTCAACCTTTACTTGTGGAGTGCTGACTGATGGTTTGCAGACAGTTGGCTGGTCACATGGTGCTGGCCTCCTCCTTGTTCCAGTGGCTAAGGGAAAAATACATTTGATACTCCTGTATTGCTAGTTTTCCATATAAACAATTGCTGTAGTTGGCAATGAGGAGGTGGTCTGTGCAATTGGACAGAGGAGAAGAGTTAGTGCTCCAAGTAGCACTCTCTCTATTAATGTGTGGTCCACTGTGAAACATTTGGAAACACCTGTGTTAAATGAATGCAGTTATGTTAACTTGTTTGGATAGCACTGCACTTAAACCAGTTGATAGGAACATTTCTTGGATGCCAAAGCAGCACCTTGTTTCATTTATTAGTTTGTGTTTGGAAGAACTCCAGGATTAGAAGACACACAAAAACTAAAATTCAGTCACAGAGCAGTCCTTGATGCATAAGAAAATGAGGGGTGAATTTTTTTGTAATATCATAGAATATATGGCATAAAATGTCATGAGAAACAAGAAAAACAAAAAGTCCAAGAACAACTATCAGTACAGAGCAAATGGAGAATTTTGCAAAAGAGATCACAAATATTTTTCTTCCACATAGCCCTAAAAGTATAAAGTATGAATAAATCTGCAATATAAATATAAAAAGAACAAGAACAACTGGAATATTTGACAGATCCAGTTGAACAGTTTCCACTGCCATATTATTAACCAAAATATCTCAAATTCCAGCTTTGATTTATGTTGATGAACATTTGCCTTTAAAACTGCAGCAAACAAAAAATGTTTTCTAGCATCATAATTTTGCAATAGAGAATAGAAGTTTATGCATTAGTATTCAGCATCATTGTCAATGGTTAGTAAATAGAGACAATAATATTTTAACAATGTTCTTCTTATCTCTTGCAGCCCCTTTTCACTAAATACAAAATGAACTAAGAACAATTATGTTGATGATGACATATGGGGGAATCTGCGTGAATTCCTTTCACAGAGGAACACAAGTAAGCTGTTTCATACCAATATGGAAAATACTCTTCATACTACCTTCCAAATCTAATTTCATATTAAGCAATTTAAAAAATGATTTCTGAAACTCTAATTTCCAGCAGGTAAAGCAGGAATGAGATCCTTTAATTAACATTGTACCAAAGACTCTCATTTCTTCTCTGTACATACCTATTCTCTTGGGCCCGTAAGTGCACCTTATTAGAGACTTTTATGGCCAATTTTTTCCCATATTCACTCCATTTTGTTAGAGCCTTCTCCATTTTATTATCAATTTCTGCATATACAATGTATATACTTTTGGCATATAATATGACAGCATAAACTTAAGAATAGAATTTAATGTATATCGGTATTCAGAGAGTCTGTAGCAATATCCTGATCAAAACTAGGGTAATGGTGTTGGTAGAGTCATATGGATATATTGTTGTATTTCCTCAGGCTGATTCTCTGGTGATCAGCTCCTTCTGTAGACATTTATACCAGAGTAAAATGGGTGTAAAACACTACCAAGTCAGAATGGCAGCTTTCTGAACACACATTGCACTTCTGTAAGTGTCTCTGCAGCTCACATCCTTCTATGTGACCTGGTTTGATGGGAAATATCCATCCATAGGCTATTAGAATATTTGAGTCTTTTCCCAGACATAGTCAACTCAGAATTTTCTGTAGCACATGGAAACCATCATCATGGGTCAAAAATTTAAAATGTACTCCCCCAACAACTGTCATGTAGTGAAATATTCTATCCCTAAACTGCCAGCTTGACAGCAGACAACACAATGAGAGAAATGCAGTGCCACAGCAATGGTTTGTATGTATACCTCTCTCTCTGCAGCTTTGCTATACATGTAGACAAACCAAAATCATAAGCCAGCTCCGTTTTCTCTGGGACCCTGACTTTATGTATGGCTGCAGTGTAGGAGTGGCAGTGTGTAATAACAACTGCATCCCTGCAGGAGATGGTTTTACCTGGCTGCACCTGCTGGATGTTAAATCTGGAAGATCAGAAGTGTTGGCAGGCAGTAGTGGGTAGAGCAGAGGGAAGCCAGCATTTCTGAGCTGCCCGGCCTGGATATGACATCTACCCTCCGTGAAGAAGCACAAGTTTAAGTGGTGGTAGCTATACCACTTTGCTTAGTAGTACTGCCAGAATAATCCTTGAGTTTCGTTGCTTTTAACAGAAAGTCCTTCCTTTTTGCAAGCAGTCATGTACTAGCAACATAAGGATGTGTGCTGTTTGTTCAATGTGTAGAAGTAAGCCAATCATGAAGAAACTGGTGAAGGTCCTAGGAGAACCTCTGCAGTGATGCAGAGAGATAGACAAGCTTGAAGGATAATATTGTTTTCCTTATTCTAATAAATTCCTTGTTCATTGTTAGGGGACAGTAAGAGTCAAACTGGGCATAAGATCTGAATGCAAGGAATTGATCATATAGCTCAAAGCCCCATCTAGCTCCTTTTTGAAAGGAGATTAGCACACTTTGCAACATCAGTGACAGACTGGAATCAGTAAATATGCCTTACAGGCAGGCATGAAACAATCATTCAGCCTTTAAAGAGAGAGAACATTTTTTCTGTTTCTAAGAGCACTCCTCCGCATTTGTGTATTGACTTCATTATTTTTTGGTACAAGTTCAGCCTAATCTAATAACTTTCAATGGGGGTGGGGAGGAAGGAAGTGTATCCATGTGATTTTGAGAAAATAAACACATTTTAGTTCTTGTTAATCCTTGAGGTTTGTTAAACTGGTATAATATGCAGGAAATAGGCAAGGTATCTTTCAGCTACCTTTCAGCTTCTGAATAAGATTATTGGTCTGCAGTTCATTGGGGCTGCATAGCCAAAAATCAGCACTGCCTTTCTGCAACACAAAGCCCCTACTTTGTGTTCTATGTGGTTTTTTTAACTCAGTCATGAAATAAAAAATGGCATACTGCTAAAGGAAAATGACTGAGACTTGTGGCTACGTTAAGCGTCTGAGGGCATGCATGTATGCACATTCACTCACACACACACAAAAGAATGTGAGAAGGAAAGGTAAGAATTGTTATGAAATTGTAAATGAACAAACAATATGTCGGGTTCCATGCGGGGCCGGATAAAGCACAACAACCAGTATGATTGCAAGCAGAATCGTTTATTATTTTTATTCTTCAGCTTTATACCTTTTTACCACCTCTGCTTACAATAATCACACAATTGCTGATTGGTTATGATATAATTTCACATGCTTAGCACGGGAACAACTCACATATTATTGGTAGCTTCTTAGCTTACCTAACTCTCTTGTTTACGACCTTGAATACTTTCTACTATCTAGTGGATGGCGGCCAAGTCCGCGGAACTCGCCGCCAGTGAGGCGCCTGAGTGAAAGTGGCTATCTTCCAGCTTCCCTGTATGCAGCCTCACTTGACCCGGTGTCCACCACCAGGCCTGCTGTAACTTTCCACTTAAGTAGCCATCAGGTCAGTGTATAGATGATACACTCCCACATCTCCCCCTTTTTGTTTTTTAAATATGCGCTCAACAAGACGCTCCAAACTACCTTGCAATAAACGAATAAAACAGGGGGCACACACAAGCAAAACGAATACAATCCCCACAACAATAATCCCAATATGAAGAAACGAAACAAGCCAAGAGGGCCAGCCAAAGCTGCTAAGCCACTCCCATAAGGGATTATGGTTTCGTGTCATCTTATGCATATTATCTACAAGGCGTTGCAATAGAGCGTGAACAGAATGTGAATGATCTGATAAATTCATACAACACATGCCCTCAAAATCCTCACAACCGTGTCCCTGTGCCAACAAAAGAAAATCAATAGCTGCACGATTTTGCAGCATGGCATGCCGAACACTGTCCACATCCTGTAAAAGGGCAGTAATCATCTCCGAGGTCAGATTAAATTGTTTAATACTCCAACAAGCTAATTTTTCCAAATTTCGTAGAGCAGAGGCAGCAGCCACTCCAGGGGTAAAAAGGCAGCAAATATTTTCGTAGGGGTATCCCAAAACTCAATGGTATCTGGGCAGTCCGGTGTAAACATCCAAACATCTCGCTTAATGCGATTGGGGGCAGAACGTTGCAATTGTAGCTTGGAGGGGGCATACAAGGTGAGTTTACCTACATAACAAGGGCCCCCCAAGGGATAACTAGGAACGCCCTGCCAGGCCCGATCCCCGCATATCAAAAAATATCCGGCGGGCAGGGCCTTAGGCATGCCGTTGTTCCAGATGCCAAATTCTTTCAAACGTATGCCAATACTGGGCCCACTAGCCTGGCAATAGCTCCCCCTCACAAAATCAATGAGCGGCGTCACATTTTGCATCCCTGCAAACAGATTTAAATCCATATGCCAACCATACTGGGAATAAAGCACAGGCAGCTGCCCCCCAAATTCAATACATCCCAAGGATACATTGTAAAAATTATTCATAATACCCGGTAACGATCCCAACAGCTCCAATTCCTGCAGCGGGAACTGGGAGGAAACGTTTAACTGATTCAGTAGATGTGCCTGCAAGAAATTCCAAGCAAGACCAGGGCACAAGTCACCCGGATCCCCGTCCTGGTGATCATCATACATGACGTGGCAGGTGGTGTTTAAATGGTTAGTTTGCACCCAGATATCATTTAACATTGTAGAATTGCGTAAATACCCATAAAAATCGGCCAACCGAAGATACGGATAACCGATCAAACATGTTCGAAAAGGGTCAGATGGCGTAGCCATAGAGAGACAGAAAGCCTCCTGTCTCGTCTGATTGGCCCAGGTAACCCAAATATTCTGTCGGGGATTAATGCGGGATATGGAACCAAACGAAATACAAAAGGCAGATACTATAGGCAAAATCAGAATAACAACAAAAAACATGGTCATATATATATATCAATATCACAGATATACCGCCAAAAGAGCTTCAGGACACTCAGGGATGACACCCAGTTAATGTGTGGCAAATGTTCAGAGTACTAGTGGCTGCATCACTTAAAGGTGGAGCTCGCTTCAGGGATGGGCGTCGCGCCGGAGTCCCTTGACGTGGGGTTTTCCTGTGTCCGGGAGCCCTTGGTACTCAGCCAGGGTTTCACCCACTTCGCCGGTATCCACCTGGGACCTGTATCAGTGGAGACACAAGCCTAGCCCCTTCCCCAAGTCAGTAAATCAACCGGCCCTTTCCAAGTTTGTTGTTGATAATCAAACCATGTTATTAAAGGTTTTGGAGTGTTCTGTTGGTCTTCCCCCATTATACCGCGCACATGCTTAACCGCGGGGGGCACCTCATCCCCTTTCTTTAGGTGTAACCAATTAAGAACATATAAAGCCTTTAACAGCCGCGCAGGCGGGGTTCTTTCCATGGCATCCACATCCTCACCCCTAATTCCCCCTTTTTGTTTTAACAAGAGGGCCTTCAAGGAAGAATGAGCACGTTCAATGATCGCCTGTCCAGTGGAATTGCCAGGGACACCAGTAATGTGCTGTACGCCCCAGTGCAGGAGGAAGCGGGCGGTGCGGCGGGAAACATACCCGGCACCATTATCAGTTTTAACAAGGGCGGGAACGCCCATGACAGCAAAACATGCTTGCCAATGTTTGAGGACATCACGGGAGCCAGTCGAGGCTAAAGCCGAGGCCCACAAAAGGCCAGAAAAGGTGTCAATGGTTACATGTAAGTACTTAAGGGAACCGAACTCAGAAAACACGGTAACATCAGTTTGCCAGACTTGCAGGGATCGAAGGCCTCGAGGATTAACACCAGTGGCAACGGAAGTTACATGCTGTTGACAATCTGCACAGGAAGCGACAATGGCTTGGGCATCACCAATAGGGATCTTATATTGGCGCACTAAAGCGCGTGCAGACTGGTGAAAAAATTCATGAGATAAACGCGCCTGAGCTAAGAGGTTGGGGACATGCACGGTGCCAATGAGATGGTCCACCAAAGCGTTGCCTTCCGCGAGACCCTCCTGCAAACCAGAATGGCTTCTAATATGCATGATAAAGTAAGGATATTGTCTGGCATTCAACATGTGCCACAACTGGAGTAGGGCGGCCCACAAAACTGGATTACTAACATGTTTCAAAAATGAGCACTCCAGGCGCCGAACAATGCCAACCGCATATAAGGAATCACTAACAATATTAAGGGAGATGGTGGGCCACTTCTCAAATGCCCGGAGAATGGCCCGAAGTTCCAGAACTTGCAGAGAGCCCTCTGCCACCACAACTTCGTGTTGCCAGCCATCATCTTGATGCCATAAAAGTCCAGCACGTTGGTTCCTGCCACTGGCATCCGTAAACACAGTCAAGCCCGAGACAGGGCGTGGCTGCAACAGTAAGGTCTTTTCGAAAGGTATTGCAGTGGCAAAGAGGCGATGAGGGGGATAATGATTACTAAATTGTCCAGTATAATTTAAGATAGCCAACATCACAGGCATGTGGGCCACGAGCATCTGAGTCAGGTCAGCATCAGTAAAAGGCAAGTAAATCGTGTGGGGATCCGCGCCCGCGATCGCCAGCAGGCGCTGCCTGGCTTGTGTAATAATATGAGCGATCCCATCCAATCACGTAGTGACAGTTCTAGCATAATGTGAAGGCGGGAAAACCCATTCAATTCCTACCAAGGGGTCTGGCAGAGCTGCCTGCCATTGAAAGAGTAAGGCCTCCAGAGAACAGTCTTTGGACAGGACAGCTAAAGATATCGGGAGGTCAGGGTAAATGCGCCCAGAGTAGCGCATCGCCAGCTTGTCCGCTATGACCTGTAAGGCCGCTTGCTGCTCTGGATGCATAGAGCGAGGCTCCTCAGGGGCGCGACCGCCCTGAAGTAACTGAATCAAAGGCATAAGGTCGTCATTGGTTATTCCGCACAATCCGCGAACCCATTGGAGGTCCCCCACAAGACGCTGAACATCATGCAAATTGCGAATCTCAGAATGTATAGTCAGTTTTTGGGGTCGTACAACTGAATCAGTTATCTCCATGCCCAAATATTTATAGGGGGCCCGCCACTGAATTTTCTCTGGCGCTATAACTAGGCCAGCGCTCTCTAAGGCGCTGCTAATTTCTGCTACAACTGTCTCTAAATGGAGCTGAGCACTGGTAAACAGGAGATCATCCATATAATGATAAATAATCCAATCAGGGTGTGCCATACGGAAGGGCGTCAGGGCCCAAGCAACATAAAACTGACAAATAGTAGGGGAATTTTTCATGCCCTGAGGCAAAACAGTCCATTGGTACTGCTTGGCAGGTTCGGCTTTGTTGATGGAGGGCACTGAGAACGCGAACTTCTCTCTGTCACTTGGATGCAAGTAAATTGTAAAAAAGCAGTCCTTAAGATCAATAACGAGCAAGGGCCAGCCAACCGGCAACATAGTAGGGGTTGGTAATCCAGGTTGAAGGGCGCCCATGTCCTTCATTACCGCATTTATTGCTCTTAAGTCGTGCAGTAGGCGGCAACATCCCGATTTTTTAGGAATGGTAAATACAGGAGTATTCCAGGGGCTTACGGAGACCTCCAAATGTCCCTTGTCCAATTGCTCTTGCACGAGTTCCTGCACCCTGGCGAGCTTTTCCTTAGGTAGCGGCCACTGAGCAACCCATACCGGAGTGGAAGTCGTCCATTCCAGCCGCAGGATTGGCCGCCCCTCAATGGCCGCTAAGCAAAAGGTGAGGTTTGCAAAGTGAGACCCCACTGGCTTAGACAGTCACGACCTAATAGCCAGATCGAGGTGGGCATGACATAGGGGCGGACCTTAGCCGTATTATTCGGCTCATTTAAGTCAATGACAGTGATGAAATTTGCACTAAGACGGGTCAGCTGAGTTCCCCCAACTCCCACCACAGGCGTTGTAACATTTTGTAAAGGCCAGGACTCCGGCCAAGACCGAGAGGGTATTATTGTCACATCAGCCCCCGTATCTAAGAGGGCTTCATGTATGATCTGTCGTCCATCCATTCCTTGCAACCGAACCGTTCGCACGGGTCTGTGAGAGGTGATGTCCATCGCAAAAGCTATTTGTAGGGGCCCCGTGGATCCGAAGCCTTGGGATCCTCATTCAATCGTACTTGTCCTAGGCACGCATCCTTTAAACGGAACTAATTGAGCAAGTCGTGTGCCGGCGGTTATTCTCACAGGTGGATATAGCGCTCGCGCCATAATTCCGATATTCCCGGTATAGTCCGCATCAATGAGACCAGGTAAAACAAAAATACCTTGCTTGGAGGTCGAGGAGCGGCCTATCAAAAGAGCACTTAGTCCATATCCCAACAGTCCATTGGTGGTGGACAGGAGAACCTGCACCTTATCATTATCCAAAGTTATATCTGTTGCTGTGGCCAAATCCACTCCGGCACTGCCTTGGGTTGCTCTTGTGAGGCGTTCCAAGCAGCCAGTCGTGGATTGGGAGGCATTTGTGTCTTCGCGCTCCTCCGAGGAGCGCTCAGCGACCCGTTTCCCAGCAACGGCGTCCCATCCCTCTTAAAGCGCGATCGACATTCAGGCGCATTGTGTCCAAACTTATCACATCGGTTACACTTGTTTTGAAAGGGGCTAGGCGTCGCCGCAGGTCTAGGCGCCGCCGTATCAACTCGCCTGTTATCTTTAATAGGGCAGTCCCGTCTCATATGCCCAGGCTTCCCACAGGCAAAGCATGGTCCAGACGATCTCCCAGGTCCCTTGTTACGTGGGCCCCATCTGATCAAAGGTTTTAGGGCTACAGCCAGGGCATTGGCGTGAGCTTTGGCATGGACGGATGCCTTATCATCTTCTTCATACAGGGTGGCCCGGCTACATGCCTCGATCATTTCCATAAGAGAGGCAGTCTTAGGGAGAGTAGCCAAAATGCAACGACAGACAGAATTAGCATTTTGCGTCGCTAAGTCCAGCCCAACGGCAGTTTTCGCTTCTGCGGTTAAATTGGGCGACTTGTCTATAGCCTCTCGAAGTCGGTCCAAAAACGTAGAATAATTTTCTGACAGGTCCTGAGTAATCTTAGCATAAGGAGGGGTTGGTTTCCCCATCTGGGGCACCTCCTTAAAGGCCGCTAAGGCTAGCATCTGAGATTGCTGTAGAATACGGCTCTGAAGCCGAGCTTGTCTCTGCGGGTCTGCAAACTGACCAGTTCCCATTAACATGTCTCGTGTAGCAGTCAATAAGGGATCCCCGGGCTGCAAATCCATATTCGCAATCATCGCCAGCTCCACCCGCTTGGCCCGGCTATCCTTCCATAACAGCCGCTGCGTAGGTATCAAGAGCATATCGGCGAATTTAATCGCATCATAGGGACACATCACCTGTCCTGTGAATACCTGTTCAATAATAGATTGTACATACGGATTCTCAAGTCCATATGCCATAATGGATTACTGAGCCTCTCGGATCAGCTTCCAATCCAAA
The DNA here is from genome assembly GCF_026122565.2 of Emydura macquarii macquarii. Taxonomy (NCBI): domain Eukaryota; kingdom Metazoa; phylum Chordata; order Testudines; family Chelidae; genus Emydura; species Emydura macquarii. The sequence goes on along the minus strand of NW_027132883.1, from coordinate 11,505 downwards.
GGTACCCACTTTCTTTGATTCGGATTGTTACCGGTCGTTATGACAGGGTATGCCACGGGAAGAAACTGTCCCTCTATTATTGCGTCTTTTATAACTCCTTTCCATCGGCGGGCAGGATCCGGACGATCCTCATCCGAGGAGTCAGAAGAGTAAACGGGCAGTGATTCACCTGATTTAGAGCGGCCACGAATTTTCTGCCGATTTGGGGTCCGTTGTTGCTGTTCCAATTTTTGTCTCCAATAATCCGCTTCCTGTTTTTCGGCTTTTGTGTCAGAGAGGCTGAGTCCGTGTTGTCTCCAATAATCCGCTCCCTGTTTTCCGGCTTTTGTATCAGAGAGGCTCAGTCTGTGTTGTCTCCAATAATCTGCCCCTCGCTCTTCAACCTGCTTATCAGAGAGGCCGAGTATTCGCTCAGCAGCATCAAGGGTAGAAGATCATATTGGCGGGCCGCCATCCAGTTTAGGCAGGGTATCCAAGATGTGCTGCAACTGCTGGCCTTGTCTATACATTTCATTCAAAAACTCCTCACCTTGGGTGAGACTACTCAAGTCCGGATATAGGCCCCGTGTAGACTGGGTCGGGGGCTCAGGTTTCCCCTGGTCTATATCCATTATCCCTTCATCCGGGAGGGGGATAGTACTTGGATCAATTGGGTCCGAAGGTAACTCATCCTCATACTCCGGGGCCAAGGGTATCACAGTTTCAGTGCCACCAAAAAAGTCTTGCGCCCCAACAGGCAGGACATGGGGAGCTTCAGCTTTAACTTGAAACACCTCCCTTATTGCAGCCTGTACTCCTGCCTCAGCTGCCAGGTTTTCCACCATCTTTTTAGTCCGGCTCCAGATAGCACTCAAGGTGAAAGCCTCTTTATTGCCAGCAGTCACCGACTCCCACAATTCGGAGCCCAAGCGTTCCCAAACCGTTTTATCAAATACATTGCTTGGTTGGACAAAGTATCCCTTCCTTTGTCCCCATTTCAATAAGCAGGATAATTTATCTGGGGACACCTTCTCCCCTTGGCGCTCTGCGATACGTATAAAAAATTCAAGCACCATTTTTTCTTCAGCTGATGCAGCGTTTCCCATACTTAATTAAGTAGCCGCTCACCTTTGAGCTCAAACACGTCTCTCTCGGACGACCACGCCTCTGGACGACCACGCCTCTGGACGACCACATCTCTAGGACGACCACGTCTCTGGGCGACCACGTCTCTGGACGACCAGGAGCTGCCTTACCGCAGTACCTCCTGCCGCAACTACGACCCCCCGCGTTTCTTTTCACCTCCCGGCGCACAATCCAATCCTTTTTGAATTGTATCACGTCGGGGTCACCATTTGTCGGGTTCCATGCAGGGCCGGATAAAGCACAACAACCAATATGATTGCAAGCAGAATCGTTTATTATTTTTATTCTTCAGCTTATATACCTTTTTACCACCTCTGCTTACAATAATCACACAATTGCTGATTGGTTATGATATAATTTCACATGCTTAGCACGGGAACAACTCACATATTATTGGTAGCTTCTTAGCTTACCTAACTCTCTTGTTTATGACCTTGAATACTTTCTACTATCTAGTGGATGGTGGCCAAGTCCGCGGAACTCGCCGCCAGTGAGGCGCCTGAGTGAAAGTGGCTATCTTCCAGCTTCCCTGTATGCAGCCTCACTTGACCCGGTGTCCACCACCAGGCCTGCTGTAACTTTCCACTTAAGTAGCCATCAGGTCAGTGTATAGATGATACACTCCCATAACAATACAAAATAAATTAATAATATAGTGAAAAAAATGACAGTACCCAAGAATAGGATGTTTGAATAAGACAAATGAAAAGCTATTCTTCCTTTTTTTCTCAATATAATCAATTTTATGTGAAGACAAAATCATATTAAAAGGGATAAAGGACTAAAGGTCTGAAATCAATTCTGGGAGGGGATTTTTTAACCACAGCTATGAAATGATATATTAAGCAGTGAATCCTACAAACAAATGAAGATTATGTAGTTTTGAAAGCGATAACAAAGGCTAATGAAAAAACACAAGTGCCATTGAGAAACAACGGTGGATAGTCAGTGCCAATGTGGGTATGACCAAGGTGTTGAATAGAAGAGAAAGCATGAGTTGATTAAAAGAAGTTCCAAACCCAATGCGTTATTTTTTTGGGATGCCTCAGATTTCAGCCTTGTCATGGTTTACTGTAATCAAAATACAGGCAACAACAAGACATAGAAGCTGGAGGGAAGCCTGAGGCTATTTTCACGTGAGACACACTAGCTGCCAGCGTGTTAATTGCTGAGAATTACTGCAGGGGAATTACTGGTCTCCGAAAAGGACTCCTCCTTTCAGTCCAGCAGTTCACAAAACAACGTCAATTACTGAGGCTCATAGCAGGTGACTGGAAGGACCAGTTAGAGTTAAAGTTGCAAAATGTTCGGTACACCACTATTTTCACACAAACATTACTTTCCAAACTAAACTTCGGGGCTGAAATTTTCCATGACTTCCCTGCATAAAAGGTAAATGTATCTCAAAAGAATGGCGAAAATCCCTTCAGCTGTTCTTTCAGTTCAGCAAGGGTGAAAAAAAACTGCTTTTTTTATTTTAGAAAAAAAGATCTAATAACCACCCTTAATTGACAGCATACAACAGAAACAGATGACATTTGGCATGGAGGATACAGTGTTGTATCTGTGTCAGTCCCAGAATATTAGAAGACAAGGCAGGTGAGGTAAAATCCTTTATTGGCCTAATGTTGGTCCAGTAAAAGATACTACCTCACCCCCTAATCCCTTGTTTCTCTAATTTGGCATGGAGATAATTTTCACTGAATACTAGTGCCTTTGCTTGGTTTGAAAAAACAACAACTAACTTTGATGTACCAAATTACAAAATAAGCATTTGAAAACTCTGTACTTATCATGTGAAGTAGCTTAGGCTTTTGTTTTTTATTTTTCAAAATTATTATTATTGTTCTCTACTAGCAACACCAGCCATGACTACCTACCTGTCTGTTTTCCCCATAAACACCTTTGCTCGTGTTCCCATGCCATCCCTTATGAACAGAAAGAACTCTCCATCAAAATTCATGAAACCATCACCTCTTTTAAATCCTCCCTTAAACATCATGCTTACAAATCACAGACTTCTGGCCTTGGCTAGGCTGTTGGAAACCTGTTACTATTTGACAATTACTTATGAACATGTACCCATGCTTACTATTACTGTGTCACCAACCCCACACCACCAAAATTTGTCTGTTTACCCACCTGTTGCATCTGAGCTCTGAGTTCCTAGGGCAAGGATTGCATTTGTTGTATTAATTTGTACAGAATCTAGCATAATGGGGCCGATTCCTAACTGGGGTGTCTAGCTGCTACTACAGCATACCTAACGGGGTGGAGAAAAAAGCCAGAAACAATACAGAAAGTTTTGATATTTTTTCAATATCTTACTGAAATCTTTTGCTTGTCAAAAAATGTCAACCAAGTCAATAGCTAGTTGAACCTCCCTCCCCCATTAACTTGACAAAAAAAAAAAAAGACAACATTATTCATTGAAAATATTTAGTCTTTTAAATTGAAAATTAAATAGGATTAAAAAAGGGTCAAAAAATCAAAAGTGGGGAAATTCTGATTAGCAATCATTATCAGTACTATCGTCATCTTGTGTAGATCTGGCTGGAACTGCAGTTGGTGCTATAGACTCAGTGTGGCAACTGGTTCCATTAATTTTTGTTTGTCTTCAACACAACCTTTCCCAGTAGGCCAGATATCTGTTGTGCTCTAAACCCTCTTGTATGCTGTCTGTAGAGTAACTCTCCATTCCATTTCTGAATGATTTACTTCCATCACCAGGCCAGATTTTAAATTATTTTTCATTGCTAACTTTTTCTTTCGCTTTGCATTATCTGTGGCCTGACCTATTTGATTTTTTCTTTTGTTCCCCAGTTTAATAAAGCTGACATTTTGATTTACTCAATAGCAACATTTCAAGGTTGCAGCTAGTCTTACTAGCTTTTTCCTTTGGACACCACAGGTACATTACTGGATTATATTAACATTAACCATTAACATACTATCCAGTTATTTGGAATAAAGTTATTAATGGTTGAAGCGGTTTGTAAAGCAGGGTACAGGTATGTACATTCAGGACTACTATTGCTTATTGAACAACTATACAATCACTGTTGTTTTAGACCTTTTAAGACATATTCTGGATTTTCTGGAATGAGTTCCCTATAGATCCCCTGCTACATAAAGAAAAAAAATGTGGTTTGTGTTACAGTGGAGCAACAAAAGCAGAAGACATACAACTAGGCAAATCTGGCACACAGATGTTTTGGATTGATTTTCTAGCCAGCAAATCCGCAGTTACTGGTAGGAAAAGTTTGTTTTTCTTTTCATGGAAATTTCACAGTGAAATATAATTGTAATGTGGATTATCTTTTGTTTTCTTAGATTATGGAAATTCACAATCAGCATTACATAATTTTGCTGGTATTTTGCAAATATCAACATAAATGTGTGAATTTTTACAGGCAATTATAACTTGAGAAAAACTGAAAAAATAAATTATTTCATTTTGCTTGTGTGAATGGAGAATCATAGAGTTTAAAGCCAGAAGAGATCACCAGATGATCTAGTCTGACCTCTTATACAACAGGCCACCAACACCATCCAAACAGTTGACTTTAATTTTGATAGTTTTTTATTTTACTTTATGAGAAAAACGTTATACCCACTGAAGTATTCCTCAGGATATGCCTACACAGGAGTTAGAGGTGTAATTTCCAACACAAGCAGACATACCCTTGCTAGCTCTGATTGAGTTAATGTGCTAAAAACAAAAAACAAAACAAAAACCAGTGTTGCTCTAGTGGCATGAGCCATGAAAAGGGCTAGCCACTGAATGTACCTAGGGTTTCAGAGAGGATTTAACTCAAGGGGTATAGCTGCTCATGCTGCTACACTTTATTTTTTAGTACACTAGCTCAGTCAGAGCTAGCATGGGTATGTCTACCTAACCTGGAAATTACATCTCCAGCGCTAGTCTGAACATAGCCTGACTTTGTCCATCAAAGATAAAGACATTTGCTATGTCTGACAGTGAGTTTGGCTATCATTTTCAACCTTGAGTACCAAAAGTTCTTTTCAGCAACAGTTTGAAGGGAACAGCACCTCTGAAAATTTAGGTCTTTCATTTGACTGTCTAGAATTAGTTAATTCCCCTTTACCACTACCCTTAACATGAAGCTGGGAACAATTTCCAAAGTCCAAATTTGACTTCTAAAAGTCAAATTACAAGGAAATGAAACAAGTTGGTTTATAAAGCCTGGTCTTCTTGTAAACGTTAGCCGTGAAAGACAGGGAAGATTCCAGTTTCCTTTGGTCAAAACTAAAATTTGACTCTTAAGATTCACTCGACCCAGCTGAAAAGTTTATATGTATAAAATTATTAAAAACTGTTGAGTGAAGGATAGAAGTTGTGATCTACTTCTAGTCCTTAATTTCTGAGTAGCCTAGTCTTCAAGAGGTTAATCTCTCTTACTCATATGTTTGTTCTGCTATTAGAACTATGTATTGAATAAATTGCAGGACTAGGCATTTGACTATTCTTATACTACCTTAAAAATCCTCATTTGTCTTTTTATTTCTACAGCTAATATGTTATGAAGATTTTTAATGTCATTCTAACAACTCAACACAGCAATGTCTGGGTATTACGACAAAAGAAATTATCAGCACAGATCATGGAAGCAGCAGCAACACTTCACATTCTGTGTTATCACACAGTCATTAAATATTAAAAATACCCAAGACTGTAGTCCTATTTAATGTTTCTGGAAGTTTCATTAAAATTTTCACAGGAAAGAAGAGATTATCTTTATTACTTTAATATCTGCATTTGGGACTGATGATATTATCCATTAAGAAATATATCCTTTAGGTGTGGAGAGAGAAGGCAGGAAGTGGGCGAAGAATATAAAAAAGAAGAAATCTACTGATTGCCTTCATTTCTTAGATAAGATGGTAAATTTCTTTTTGGGAAATCCAGCATCCAGTTTGGAAATAAAAAGAAATAAAACCTGTATCTGAATGTTAGGAAAAGTGTTACCTTCTGATTCAAATACTTTGCAGGAAATAGCTGCCAGTAGACTAAAATATTTACTGTGGCCATGTTCTGAATATTGTTTTTAATGTTTATGTGGCAAAAAATTATGAGATTTAGGTTTATCAAAAAAACCCTACTTTTTTCCAAAGAGAAAAAGAGTAAGAATCATAGTGTGTCAATTGTTATTGATTGTTAAAACTGCCTAGAATTGATGTGGAAAGGGAAGATGGAAACAGACATAAAAACCTATTAATCACTGGAAAAAGTTAAACAATGAGTCATTGGTAGCAAGATATTTGTAATTGTGCAGGAAATATAATAAATCATGTTAAAAATTCTAGTGAGGTCTTACAGGAATTTCTCTGAATTTGTTTTGTTCTTTTAAATCAATGATTGTCTTTTCCTTAACAGATTTTCCATAATTAGAGACTATACAAGGAAGATCATTAAATATTAAAATATTTTCATCATCCTATGGTCATCTTTGAGAGATTTAGGAATGTTGTTTAGACTGCATTTGTGTCAGTAACAGTTGACCAGCAATGTTGAGGGCTCCATGCTGTACACAAGTGGACATGTACTGGAGAAAACTTAAATCTCAGGTGATATGGTGCCACAGAGAGTTTGTGTATACATCCTGCTCTCAGATGCTCAGATCCTGATCTAGGTTAGACATGTAAAAAATGGCATATTATAGAAAACTACAATCCAGACTCATCTGATGTAAGGATTAATTCCAATGTATTCAAAAATATGTGTTCCACTGAAAAACCATGCACAGATATTGAATCACCATGCATTTTGAACCATCAGGCTATATACCTCAGTATAATGAAGTTTGTTATATAGAATTTGTTACTAGAGATGGTGAGGAGAATTGGCCATCTTAAAATTTTGAGATTTTAGACTGGGACATAAGTGTGTGTGGCTCTGTCCTAGATGCACATTGAGCCCTAACACAACTAATTTTTTTTTATCACTACAGACAAAAAACAGTGACCAGCCTATCTCAAATGAAGTGGAGGCACAATTTGTGGAACCATCCAAAAGAGCTGGTACTCATTTGAACTCTCTGAACTACAGATGTTCCTCAGTCATAAAGTCTGAATCATATATCTGAACTTTCTCAAAGTTCAAGATCTTGTTTCAAGCAATTTGGTTTGATCCTGTCATGTACAAGCTGTACATGGTAGGTTGCAAGACTGCTACTAGCAGGTCAGACTTCTGTATCAGAAATGGACTACCTGTAGAGATATACCAGAGATGTATGTCATCCATAAAATCCTTTATGTACTGCAAGGTATGAAAAAAGTTAGCTTAAATAAGGTATGTTACACAGAGCCCACTTAACTTCTGAACTGTATAATACAGTTTAGCATTCCATTACATCTCCACCTTTTAAGTTCTACATTGCTGCTATTTTAAAAATGTACACTAGCACGCTATCTTTGAAGTTCAGTACATATAAGGCTGTTAAGTGTCTCTGAATCAGACTGGTTTTCTAATTACATGACTCAAATGTATAACAACTTGGTGATCTGGCTGTTCGTTAGTAGCAATGACTGGCTCTGGTTGGTTCAGAATCGAAGAGCCCTCTTGTTCTTCATCTTCCGTCTGTAGAGTTTGCCCCATTGACTGCTCTTTCTGAGGAACAAACTGTAGATGTTGACAGTTTCTGTTGAACTCTCCACTGTTGGTCTTGATCACATATTATCTGGATGACAAATTATTTTTCTTCACTAAGGCTAGAGTTATCTGTTCTTTTTCTCCATCCAGTTTGACAAGAACATGATCACCAGGTACTAGATGCGGCAGTTCTCTACATGGATGTTGTCAGTTATAAAAGTGCTCAGAAGCTCTTTCTGCCTTTTCATCCAATTTGGCTACTCTCTTCATGTCTGGCCACTTCAGAGATAGATTATTTCCCGAAGTTCTGAGTTCTTTTACCATCAGAAGTTGTGCTAGACTATAACCAGTACCCACTCATTAACTCAGAAGAGCAAGAAATAGATCTTCCAGATGTAGGATTTTCTTAGCTTTCTGTACAGCTATTTCAGCCTCTCCATTCACTTGTGGGTAACATGGGCTTCTAGTAATATGATCACAATCATATTTTATTCAGAATGATTTAAATTCTGCTGCAGTGAATTGTGATTCATTGTCCTTCACTAGTTCTGGAATACCAAAGTGAACTTCAATTTCTTGATAACAGTATGACATGTTATGTTTGTCAAATACATTATTTTGGTATACCTGGAAAAAGAGTTCACTATGACCACACAATGATGTCCTCTGAATTTATACATATATGCAGCTAGTCCCTTCCAATGTATGTTTGGTAGAGGTGTTGTCATAAAAGTTTCATTCTGTTGCATTGGTCTGTCCATTCTAGCAGGTCAGGTTTCTATATCATATAAGGACTGACTACACAGCTTCCTTCTAAGAGAGATACTCCAGAGATATATGTGTTCCACAAGATCCTTTAATGTATTGCAGGTATGGCTGAGGTTAGTTTAAATATAGTAGTAGGTATGTGTAGAGGGTTTGGTCGCACCCTCCTGGCAGTCTGGGAGGGAGGCCTCACCCCCTCACTACCCTGCCTCAGCAGGGGTAGTCCCAGCTCGGGGGCTGGGGGAACAGTCCCCGAGCTTTACTTAGTTCAAGGCCCCCTGGCAGGGCAGTAAGCCGCCTATAGGCCCCCGGCAGGGTGGCAAGCAGTCTAGCTCCCCAGGCGGGGCAGCACACAGTTCAAAGGCCCCAGGTGGAGCAGCAAAATAGTCTAAGGGTCACCGGTGTGGTTTGGGAAGGGGGAGGGGGACGCAGGCCCACCCAACTCCACTGCATCCCAGCCCAGCTCCCTAGCTGTAGTGAAGGGGTATGCCACGGGGTCCGCGGGGTATGCTGCGGGGTCAGTGGGGTCCCAACCCCAATAGGCTGATGAACCATCCGCCTTCCCGGTCTGTGTGGCCCCTCCCTGGGCTACTTACTTCCCCCTGTTCCTCAGGTACCTGGGGTTCTGGTGTCCAGTCACCCTCATCGGGGTAGGTGCCCAGAGGCAGAGTGTAGAATCCCTCAATCTCATCGGGGGGTGTCAGATCGCGCAGCTTTTCATGGCTGTCAGCAGGGGGTAGCTCCTCCAGGTCGGGACCAGTCAGGGCCCACGCTTCGCGATCATCCTCTTGCCCCTCCAGGGGTAGCTCCTCCAAGTCTGGCCCCACTAGGGCCACCTCCTCCACATTGGCGTTGGGCAACTCCTCCAGGTCCTCACGCCTTGCAATCCCCTGGTCCGACAGGGTGGGGGGATCCGGGGGTACCACGGGACCCCAGGCCTCACGCTGCTCTTTCGCCTGCTCCCGGACACCGGCCCTGGTCTGCTTCCCTGGGTACCTGGTCTCGGTCAGCTCACCTGGGTACCAGACTGCTGGCAGCCCTGGAGGGCCAGGAGGGACGTCCTTCCCCTCTGGGAGCCGGCTGCCAACTGAGCTCCTGGGCCTCTCCTTTGTACTTCCTGCCCCACCTCCTCGCTTTCGGGTTGGTAGACAGGTAGGCTCTAGCTCCACCCCCACAGGCCGGATCTGGTTCTTCCTGGCAGTCTGGGAGGGAGGCCTCACCCCCTCACTACAGTATGTCACACATACCGCCACCTAGTGGCTGAATAGTATAATATAGTTTAGTATTTCATTACAGATTCTATCTTTGGGCAGTACACAATATAAATATTTAATCAAATAAATAATAATAATACTAATAATAATAATCCATTACCTGTGCAAATCTGGACTGGAAATCCTGCACAAACAGGTTTCTCTCTACGATTTCTGTTACTTCTCCTCCTCACTAGGCCAGAAATGTGGCAAATGGTGTTTTGTGCTGCCTCTCATATTATTCTACCTTGTTCTGTCTGGGACCTGAAGTTGAAGGTGTTGCAAATGAGAAATAAAAGAATTGGGTTTGGGTTGAAAGTGCAGGCATTTTTTTTAATCCAAACCAGTTTAGAAATCCTTAATCTAAGTTACTTTCATGTATCACGTCACAGAACCCTTCAGATTCCTACAGTTAACAATACTGTTCATACTTCAGAAATTCAGAAAGGGATTGATTCAACTAACAAGTAGATAATTTCCTTTTGTCTTATTTATTTTTATCTGGTTTTAGAAGTCATAGGTCTATCTCCTGTGTCTGCTTAATTAAAAGAACAAATTTGAATGGTAGTGCATTTTCATACTGTATGTGCTGACATGCTCTGGCCTGAAACAACATGCAACATGTTCTAAGTCAATGAGATTGCATGGGATGTAAATCGGGGCAGAATTTGGCCTAATACAGCTTAGCTTTAAACAGAGTCAATTATTTGCGGACTCATCAGGCTTGTTTCCGAGTCTCTCTCACAAAGAGATATTAAGGCAGGGAAGGAGAAGAAGTGCTGTTTTAAATGCAATCAATGTGCAATTACTTATGTCATGCTGTGCCCTACACCTCTGCTGGTGAGCAAAGGGAGAGAAGGCCAAGCAGTTCCCTCCTCCTTCATATCATCCTTGTGTGTGGCAGCAGGGTGCAACAGCAGCCACAGCTCTCCCCAAAGCACAGGGCTTTTTACATTTTTTTCTGCCATGCATCCCATAGGATGCAAGAAACAGTGAAGAGGTTACCCAATTGTTAATATGTAACATTCTGTATTTTTCTATGACCATTTGCATGAGGAAATATGCTGCAATGCTATATCCACAGAGGAGGATTCCTGCTGCAATACATACAGTATGCATTTAAAGATTATTCCTGGTGAATTAGCATGGTCTCTTTCAACTGAAGCCATAAGATTTTGAGTTTTAGACATGGTTGACCACAGATTGACTTTTACATGATCTAGTTGTCAGCACATATCACACTTGCGAAAAAAATATGGGGTAGGCTTCTGTCTGCTTTTTCACATTTTAAAAACAAACATATATTTATGCCATGTGCATGCTGACAGCTGGAACATCAACAGCCACAGTCAAAGAAACAATACACAAAGAAACAGTAAAATACCCAAAAGGAAGTTCAAGGCAGCTCTGCTACTGTGGTACTTCAAATGTACTGTTCATTAGTTTTAAAAAACTTAACCAATACAACTCATAGCACTTTTCACGTGAAGATTTCAAAGTTCTCTACTGATTTTAGAAGCTCTGTACTAGTGGCTCTCAACCTGTTTACCATTGTGGGCCACATATGCAGCTCTCTGTGTGTTATGTGGGCTGCATCCACACAATATTACACTACCTGTATGGTCCTGAGCATGTCTCATGAGCCGCAGCTGTGTGCTGATTAGGTCACAAGCAGCCCACAGGTTGAGAACCCCTGCTCTGCACAGTACATGTGCATATGAACCACTCTGTTCTGCAGTGGAAAATGGC